>NC_030433.2:6457500-6690000 GCF_001660625.3 Ictalurus punctatus | reverse complement strand
GAAGAGGGGGAGGGGAGAGAGAGTGAGAGGAGGACAGTGAGAGGGAGGAGTGAGAGGAGATTAAAGGAGGGAGAGGGGAGAGAGGGAGGAGGAGAGGGAAGAAAGTGAGAGTGGAGGAGCGAGAAAGGGAGGAGGAGAGAGAGAGAGGGAGGAGTGCGAAGAGAGGAAAGGGGAGAGGAGGAGCGAAGGAGAGGAAAGGAGATAGAGAGGGAGTGAGGGAGAGGAAAGGAGAGAGAGAGGGAAGAGGAGGAGGGGAGAGAGACAGGAGGACAGAGAGAGGAGAGAAAAGTTGGGGGAGAGAGAGAGGAAAGGAGAGATGAGAGAGAGGGAAGAGAAATGGTGGAGGACAGTGAGAGGGAGGAGTGAGAGAGGAGAGTAAAGGGGAGAGAGAAGGAGGAGAGAGGAGAGGAAAGGAGAGGGGGGAGCGAGGGAGAGGAAAGGAGAGAGGGGGGGAGCAAGGGAGTGGGAAGAGGAGAGGGAAGGAGAGAGAGGAGAGAAAAGTGGGGGTGAAAGAGGAGAGGGGGGAGAGAGGGTGAGAGAGAGGAGAGAAGGAAGAGAGAGTGGAGGAGACAGAGGGAGTGAGGGAGAGGAAAGCAGAGAAATGTGAGAGAGACAGGGGAGGAGAGTGAGAGGAGAGGGAGAGAGAGACTTCTCTCTCTCTATCTGTGTCTCTCTCTTTCTGTATCTGTCTCTCTTTCTGTGTCTCTCTGCATGTCTCTTTCTCTGTCTCAGCATCTCTTTCTTTCTATCTCTCTCTCGCTCACTGTTGCTCTCTGTGTCTCTGTTTCAATTACTTTGTCTCTGTGTCTCTTTCCTTCTCTCTGTGTCTCTATGCATGTCTGTCTCTCTGTCTCGCTAATTCTCTCTCTCTTTCTGTCTCTGCATATCTCTTTCTCTGTCTCAGTATCTGTCTTTCTTTCTATCTCTCACTCACATCTGTGTGTCTCTCTGTCTCAGTCTCTCTCTCTCTCTCTCTCTCTGCATGTCTGTCTCTCTTTCGTTCACTCTGTCTCTTCATGTCTGTCTGTGTCTGTCTCTCCCAGTACATGACTTTCTGTCTTTGTCTCACTGTCTGTGTCTCTCCCTCTCTCTGTGTGCCTCTCCTGTAGCTCTGTAGCTCTCTCTTTCTCTTTTTTTCCTCTCTCTCTCTCTCGCACACACACACACACACACACACACACACACACACACACACATCAGCTGATCTGAGCGCTATTGTCTGAAGCTGTCACAGCGGCTCCCCTCTGAACCCCACACATGTGAGTGAAGCGATGCAGCTCTCCTTCTCCTCCGCTGACGTCTCTTCTGATCCCGTTTAAATATTTAATTGTGGCTTAGCCGTGAGAGAAGAGGAGGAAGGAAGGAGCGGGGGAGAGAGAGAGAGAGAGAGAGAGAGAGCGAGTGAGCAGCGGAGGTTAAAGAGGTTTTTTTTGGTCAGATTTCTCTCTTCTCCGTCTCCTCAGTCTTGCCTCCAGCAGGGCTTTTCCTCCCGCTGCTCCAGTAACCTTCACACACGTGGGGGAGGGAACTCTGTGTGTGTGATTGCACATCTCTTGCTCTGGAGATCCCTACTCGACTATTACACGATGTTTTAATGGACCAGGAGCATCAGCACTCTTGTGAGAAGAGTGAAAAAGAGCTTTTTTTCTTTCTTTTTTTTTCTTTTTCCAATTTAAAATTTTTGAATTCCAGGAAGTATTTGGTCATCTGTTCCTCCGCCCCACCCCCACCCCAGGATTCCTGCTCAGGTGGTGAGTGAAAGCGATCTCTGTTACGAAGATAAAGATGCATTAGCGCAAAAAACCCTCGATATAAACAGGAAAGTTTAAGGGTAAATAAAGGAGAAGAGGCGTGTATGTCATTTCACCGGCTTGTGTATCGGCTCGTTGCTATAAACTTGTGGATGAGCTGGGAAAAGAAAAAGAACATCATCTAGAGCGCCTGTGTGTGTGTGTGTGTGTGTGTGTGTGTGTGTGTGTGTGTGTGTGTGTGTATGCTCTGTTTTGTGTTGCGTGTAATTATTAAGTAAGCCTCCATCGCTTGTCTGCGAGCTCTGTGTCTGTGCTTAAATTGTCCTTTCGATGGCTCCGCCCAGTTTTGGATCAAAGCATGACTTCTTAAGCGCTATCTCCGACTTGAAAGCGTTGCTACCGGCGACGCAGACGGGCGACACGGCGACGCGAGGGCTTTTGTCACGACTGTGACGCTTTAAAGCCGCCGCTACTACATGCGTAAGACTGACTTCTCTAAAGCTTTGTATGAAGATTATGATCGCCGGCACGTGAGGATTGAGGAGGAGGGGGGGGTGTGTGTGTGTGTGTGTGGGGGGGGGGGGTAGAAAGTGCTTCATGTCTTTAGATCTTAGTTTCTGCGTGTTGTCAGCGTAATGATGTCAGTCAGGTGTGAGTTTTCACAGATGGTGTCTGATTGTTCATGAGGAGCGTTTCCTCTTTGCTCTGTGTGTGTGTGGGGTAGAGGAGTTCATTTGGGGAGGGGGGAGGGTTGGACAAATCAGAAATTCATTAGCCAGCACTCAATTACCATGCAAGATGAACAGACGCTGCTTGGACGAATAAGCCACGCCCCCCTCGTTACCATATATGTACGTTGGAAAGACTATGAAGGGTTTATTTTCTTAAAAGGCTTGCAGCTGGAAAAGGGAGTAAAACACCCGCGTTCAACCAGCCAAAGACCCACGTTTACGACCCACGCTTGCTGATATGATTTCTCTCGCACGACAACGCCAATTTCGGCAAAATATTTCTTTTTAAACGTTGAAGGCGGGACCCTTCAGATTCTAGAGCGCATTTGATTGGACAGAACATCTGATGAGAAGCTGAAGTGCAGAATGATGTCATCCAAACTGTTGCCCCATATCGGTGGTATGGACGGCGGCACGAACGCGGACAGAAGCGGACGTTCTCCGCCTGTGGTCGGATGGACGTGTAATTATTCGACAGTTGAGTAAAGGACTAGAGAGTACAAATGTGAAAAAGAACAAAAACCAATTCGCACTAAATATAGGACTCGTGCGTAAGAGGCGCTGACAGACTTCGGCGCTCGAGGCCGGCTCCTCCACGTTTACTAATAGCACCGTGGTCTTTCTCAGACAGGAAATGTTCGAGCGACGGCGAGTTAAAAAAAAAAAAAAACGACGTGAGAAAGTGGCCGTGAGCCTTTTTAAAAAGTTTTTGTTATTGTTCTATCTCTCAGATCTGGTGTGCTACCCACACAGCTCAGGTTTCCATTGTATCACTGAAGGGCGTGGCACGCGTGTATCGGTATGATGTCACTCCAGCATTTCTTTGATTCTGGTTTCCAGTTACTCTCAGCCCAATAAGTGAGTCATGGATGTCGGGGTAGTGTGCTTTTTAAAGAGGAAAATGGTGGTGTGGTTATGTGCTCGCGGGTGGACAAATGATGAAGTGATTTGTAACAACGTGCTACCTGATGGAATTAATTTTTTTTAACCATAAGGAAAACGCGGCGGTGGCGTGCATCTTCTCATCGCTCGGCTCTGAGGCTGCAGGTCAGGACTAGTCCTGCTCCTGGCTTTGCAGTCTGGATGAACCTCCTGCCCACGTAGTAACAGCCACAACACACTGATTTTACCATTTCAAACATCGGTTTGATTGTGTGTTGTGCCGTCAGTCACGGAGCAGACGTGTCGAAACCTTAGCGAGAGGAAGCCGTCACTCGGTTCCTCCCGTGAGAACTAAGAGCCTGAAGGCAGGCTGCCATGGATGAGGCTCTGTCCACAATCACGCCCTGTTTCACTCCCGCACATCTTTCATCATCAGGCAGGACGAAGCTTGATGTGCCACAGCTGGACAAACCGTTACATGCCGAATGGCGAAGGACCAGTTTGTGTTTCTCACAGATCTGAAGAAAACCTGGGAGGATTGACTGAGTAGGAGTAGCGCTTCGGGTCATGCTGTAATTTAATTAAAAGTTACCAGCGAGCAACCAAACATGGAGTCATACCGACCCAAGACCAGATAAGCAAGATTCTTTGTTTATCTCTGTGATGCGTTTACTGATTAAAAGGACGCAAACTTGACACCACCTCTAGAAACACAGCCTCGACGAACACCTGCGGTTAAATCACAGCTACAAATGTCTGTATAACGATCGAATCACGCTTACCGATCATAATTCTGCGATGTTACTGCAGTTTCCATCAACAAACCATTACAAAACAGTACGCTTATTACAGATGAAAGGACGTGACGGATATATCTCGCTATTGTGCCGTTACGTCGACGCGCCAGATAACTGGAAGGGCGGGGCTTAAACGAAACATTCGTAGGCCTAGTCCAAGAACTTAACACGAGTCATTTTGAAATTGATGTTTAAAAAAGATAAAGTTAAGCGTGTTAAATCTGTTTGTCGTCCATAACGAAATGGTTCGCCGCGCACTGGGTATCTGACTCATAAAGTGTACGTTTTTTCGTGAGTAGTTTGGAGAGGAGAGAGTCAAGTACGAGCTGATTCGTATCCTAAGCGATCCACATCTCCGTTTAATTTGGATCCTGAATATCCTTCCACTCGATATAGGCACCACCGTCGCTGTCCTCTATTTTGTTTTGGACGATGCCAGTGACGCGTACACGCATCGCACGGATTCCGATTTGTCCGTCATGTCTCGCGGACACGTGTCGGATAAATATCCGATCGTAGACCACATACGATAACGGCTCAGATCTGACTTGATAAAATTCAGATTTTTGTGTCGTGTTAAGTCAAAAAAAAAAAAAACACCTATCTGCTACGCTGTGAACGTAATCTAATATTGATGCTCGTACACCTTCAGACATTCAGCCATGTAGACTGTGCAGTGCCTAAAGGGAAGGCAGTGGAGACCAGGCGTGTCCCGGATCGTCACGTGTCCCCGCACCATGTGTTCTCAGCTCTTTGTCAGGATCAATGTAATCACGAGGCAGTAAATCGAATTTCCGAGTGCTGATTAGATCCTGCATGCCGAATAACGTCATCGGGTTCCACATCAGCCCCTTTATCTTTTTCCTCCTCCCGATCGACGAGGTGGTCACAAGGATGAGGAACGGATAATTAATTGTTGGCTGTAGGATTGTATTCTTTTATCTCTCTCTATTAATTTTTCGGTGAGCTTCAGCGAGTCTCATAAAGTCGTTGTCCAGCGCGTTGACGTGCCATACGATCTACTAAGATAATAGCTCGTTGCTATTTTAATCTGTAATGCAGGGATAAGCAGGGGGCTTAAGTCCGGCTCCGCTTGATGGGGAAAAACACAGGGCTGTTTTGAGTTTATTTTATATTAACTCAAAACATATATAATATATATATAATATATATAATGTGTGTGTGTACGTATACACACATATGCCCCATAGGTAGGTACATAAGGGGCAGGCGGTGTACCAGCGGCGTTCGGGCTGCGGCCATACCGTTACCGCCCGAAGTCGACTGTTTTCCAGTAACGATGCGTCTCGAAGCGTTTTGTTCGCCGCAGGAATTTTCGAAAAAACGCAGCACATCATGTTTACGCAAACGAGTAAACACTTCCGTCCTAAAGACTTCCCAGAGGAGGAAAAACGTAAACTCACAAACTGGAGACTCCTTCCACGAATGTTTATTAATCAACGCTTTGCTGTAATAATAATAATAATAATAATAATAATAATATGTAATGTATATTCTTCATACCGTGTGCTTTCCACATGGTGGTGGTGGGGGGTTCAAAACAAAACACATTTGTTATTCCCTCTTGGTTCAATCCTGTGAAATTCCTCAACGCTTTCCATTTATTCTCCTTGGATCCTCCGTCGCCATGACGACCAAGTCCCCTGTGAAGATGGCAGATTCCTCTTTCCGTCGAGCTTTGGCTCGGTTTAGAGGTTTGAGCGAAGCAGGCACGCTCGTGTGTTACAGATTATGGACGTGTACGTGGGTTTGTGAGGGGATGGAGGTGTGGTGTTCAGGGTAAAGTTGTGAATGTGAGTGTTTGTGTGTTGTATTGGGGATATTGGTGAGTCATATGGCTGGTTCTAAGGGTATTTTTATTTGTGTTAGACCACGCGTACAATATTGTTTTATTTTCCTCCTGAAAACCGTGTGTCGGTTGTTTCTCCACAGATCACCGTGAAGGATCACGCTCCCTTCTCAGCTGTCTAAGACGTGGAGCCTGAGGGATTTTCTTTAATGAATCACCCATCGCCTCTCGACGCCATGACGTACAAGTAGGTGGTTGTTTTGCCGTTTCCCAGCTGCCTCGCTCTATAATAAAGCGGCTGCTCTGTGCCTTCCTGCATGAGCTCACGAGTACATCATGGCTCGAAGCGCAAGCCTGCAATTACGTCTGTTTGTGCACTCGGGCAGATATTCCTCTCGCCTAAAACTGCTCCAGCGCATAAAGGCCTCTACTGTTAGGGCTCAGCGCTACACATGGCATTTGCATGCAGCCTGATTTGCATGTCCCGCTGGCCGAGCGGTGTTTGCTGATCTCCGTTAGAAACGGGTCCTGTTTTGTCATCCCCCTCGCTGATCTAAGAACAGTTATTCCAACCCAAACTCTGATCCGAGATCATAAAAGTAGCTGTTTCTTATCCATGGTGTTGAGATGTTCCCCCAACAACACCCCCCCCCCCCCCCCCCCCCCAACTCTGAGAGCTACAGCTCTTCACAAAGACAATGAGAAGAATGTAGGCCATGAATTCATCATATGACAGAGAATGAAAGAAAAGGGAGGTCTCCATCTCTGGTTAAATCCTTGGCTGCAAGCGTTTAGGATCTTTTTGTTTATTCTTTATGACACCGGAACTTGCGCTTACTACGGCCGCGTTTACATCCAGAGCCGTTTTTTTTTTTTTTGGTCTCGTTTGTTTACATACAGATGTAAGATTCGACTCTTATCTGATTCCTGTGTTAACTTCATTTCATTCCACTGCCGAAACACAAAACAACGGCATACGAAATGCCCGAAATGAGCGATGGCCCGGAAACTAGACATGGCACTGAAACCTTAAGCATCGGCCGTTTACGGATGTTTAATTTCTTTAAACATTATTAAGGTTTTTAACTGAAGGACTTCACTTTTAAAAAAAGAAAAGAAAGGAAAAACATAGCTAAAAAACACGACTTGGACAAACCGTAGCGTTTAAAAAAAAAAAAAAAAAAATTGTTTCACACAAGATCATTTGCATCATGAATCCTTTCAAGTCTCATTTTTCCAGTTCAGGGAAAAAAAAAAATCATTTCCAAATTCAATCCCAGGTCTTGTCCATTAGCTACAGGACGGGATTGAGTTCGTTCGTTCTTTCTTTTTTTTTGGCCACTGTTTTTCACTGGTAGTGACTCGTTAACCCTCGTGACATCTCTACCAGAAACCTGATTGACAAAGTGAGCTAGTTAAGTACATTCCTACAGACTAAGAGAGATAAACGAGTGTGTGTGTGTATGTATATATGTGTGTTATATAAAAAAAAATATGTATGTGTAATGTCTTATATTTGCAATGTAAATGATGTATAATAATCGTGCCA
The DNA here is from genome assembly GCF_001660625.3 of Ictalurus punctatus. NCBI lineage: Eukaryota > Metazoa > Chordata > Actinopteri > Siluriformes > Ictaluridae > Ictalurus > Ictalurus punctatus. Next base: position 6,682,480 of record NC_030433.2, on the reverse strand, counting down.
TGCTTTGTCCTGGTTGTCCAACATTTTAGCTATGAGCTGGTATTCTGTATCACTCGTAAAAATAAAAAAAAAAAACACAAAAAAACGATTTATAGCCCGATCTGGTTTGTGTCGTTGTTATATTTCTCCATTTGTTTGTCCATATGTTTAACCATGAGGTAAGCGGGCGAGTTATAGGATCTGAGCTTCATTGGTATGTCCTTTTAGAACGAAGGGCGGCTTCAGAAACGGTCATACCGTCACGGGGTTCGTTTATCTGACCAGAAGTGTCCTGTATAAGAGGACCAACTTCCTACCAGCTCGTGACACAAGCGTATCCATACACTCGTCCTCATCAGGCTCGTCAGTAAGCGACGAACTGCTTGACGAGCTGCCCGAAGCATCAAAAGGTTTCCTAGCAACTCTGGCGAGGCCCCCAATTTAGTCGGCCATTGTATTGCCGGCACAGGCCTGTGTTGGAGTGCGATTGTTAGTCTGGAAGAATGATAAATGTCCTGCCAGAACGAAGCGAAGGAGAAGAGAAAGACGAGAGATCGGGTTGTGAACTAAGCCTGCCTACTTAACATTCATGCTTCTGTGTTCAGGCTGCTCCTCTGCTCCACACGCTCGCCGTGAGGAAGGTTTCTTCGAAGGTTTTGTTCAGGCACTTCTGTCGTCACATGATTCATGACTCAACGAACGACGCCGCGAGGCTGCTGTCAGTTGTGGCGAGCGTTTATTTTGGCGCCTAGGTCTGTGTGTAAACTTTTTCTACAAGAGATCGGCATAACAGTCCTTCCGTCAAATTAGAATAAATATGCTTTCGGTCTTTGATCAGAATCCACGGTTTTATGGACGGATGCTTTAAAAAGCAGCCTTCCTGTTTGATTCTTCTAAAAGCGTTGTAGCAGAAAGATCACCGAGCTGGGAAAGTCATCGTTCTGTACTTTCCGGATTGTTTTAACACTCCGATGCTTTTGGAAAAGCAGGGGCCCTGTCGGGGCCCAGAGGATCTGCGCTCAGGATTTTCCAGCACAGTGGACAATTGTTGTGCAAACACCACGCTGCTTGTGCTACAAATACAGATTTGCGATTACGGTTGCCAGACTTTTTCTTTTTCTTTTTTTTTTTTTTTCCTCTTCTCTCCCCTGGATAAAAACCCTGTAATTCTGTAAAACCCATGACCCAAGTTCATGCTTGTTAATCTCATCAGCACTTCAAAATCACCCAGATGAGCAAAGGTTCCCTTATTGAGCTTGGTTCCTCTCGAGGTTTCTTCCTTGCGTCATCTCAGGAAGATTGTCCTCGCCACTGTCACCTTCTCTTCGTCAGTGGTGATCTACCATCAGCCATAACATTAAACGTTTAACAGTAACATTTAGTTTCTCGTAACAGTGGCACGTGTTAAGGGGTGGGGTTTATTAGGCAGCAAGTGAAGAGTCAGTTCTCGAATTTGACATGTTGGAAGCGGGAAAAATGAGCAAGCGTAAGGATCTGAGCGACCTTGACACGGGCCTAATTGTGATGGCTAGACGACTGGGTCAGAGCATCTCCAAAACTGCAGGTCTTGTGGGGTGTTCCCGGTATGCAGTGGTTAGTACCTACCAAAAGGAGTCCAAGGAAGGAGAACTGGTGAACCGGCGACAGGGTCGTGGGCGCCCAAGGCTCACTGATGTTTACGGGGAGCGAAGGCTATCCTGTCTTGGTCCTGGCACAGGAGACCAGGTATACACCTTCATGGCAATGGTATTCCCTATCCTCTTTCAGCAGGATAATCCGCCCTGACACACCGCAAAAATAGTTCAGGAATGGTTTGAGGAACATGACAAAGAGTTCAAGGTGTTGACTCGGCATCTGAATTCTCCAGATCTCAATCCGATCGAGCATCTGTGGGATGTCCTGGACAAACAAGTCCGACCCATAGAGGCCCCACAGTGCAGGACTTAAAGGATGTGCTGCTAACGTCTTGGTGGCAGATACCGCAACACCCCTTCAGAGGTCTTGTGGAGTCCATGCCTCGGCGGGTCAGAGCTTTTATTTTGGTGGTACGAGGTGGGCCTAGACAATATCCGGCATATATTTAATGTTCTGGCTGATCGGTATAAATCTACATCCGGATTTCTGTAATGCTGCTTTATGACGATGCCCATCGTTAAAAGTAAAGTTCTATCCAAATGAGACACGTCTATCCTTGCACGTGATTCTCAAGCCATAAATTATCAACGCTATTACGCAATAGCACATCTGCAGAATCACACATGCTATAATCAGTGTAAAAGTACGAACATGTCCCTAAAAAACTGAGGTCAGAGCACCACACCCGCTCCCAAAGCACATATAAAATCCCTGTAGGACAGCAAGGGAGTCACCAAGCATTTATAAAATCACTTCAATTTACCGGAACAAATGAGTCATATAGAAACGTTTTGAATAACCAACATAATCCTGAGGAATAAAAGGAAATTGACAGAAGGTTGATTTGAAGCCATCTTGGACCATTGGGCGCGTCGTAAATGAAATAGTCCAGGATGCTGAGATCTGACTTTTCGCCTGCTGTCACGCCAACATCTGATGGGTTTTTCCAGACTGATACAGAATTGTGACAGATTTCAGGGTTTTTTGTTTTTGTTTGTTTGTTTGGGGTTTTTTTTCCCCCGCAGTAATTAAACTGAACAATACAAACTTTCCCCAGAATAAAACACTTTCATCATATGCTCATGAATCAGAAGTCGTTGTTTTGGTTCTCGATATCAACACAGGAGAACTCCATTATCCCAAACAGCTCAATCCAGTTCTCGAAATAGCTGAATCAGCCTGATTGGAATGATCACGCTTAATACATCTGCAGTACGTCGACTTATCTTGGGTCCGCTAAGCCAGTGGTTTTCAAAGTGGGGGTCTGGGGAGCCCCGGGGGACTGTGAAGCATAGCCAAGGGGTCCGTGATATTTCTTTGTGACCGTGGTGGAAATCGCAACCGACATTATTATTATTATTATTATTATTATTATTATTATTATCTTTAATATTATTAATAAAAGCACCAAAGTCAACTCGGACCTAATGTGTTTTATTGGTGGAAAGTTCAGGAATGGAAAGCTCCAAAAATAAATAAATAATGTTAATGGACTACGTCCATGCTAAGGGGGCCTGTGAAATCTTATGCAATTAAAGTAGTCCTTGGCTGCAAAACGTTTGAGAGCCACTACGTTTGGCGGAGTCGAATTCATGGTTTGGGTTCAATCTAGGCTGAGAGTGTTAAGAGTTGCCATGGTAACAGCTTGCAGATATGGCGCAAACTTTTTTTGTTTGTTTGTTTTTTAACGTTTTTGTGTTATTTTTTTTTTCCCTGCGAGCCTCACCAAGACGATTTGCATTTAAATTAAAATCCAGGTTGAAAACGAGCGTCTTCGCGAGGTTTTTCTCGAACCACCTTTTGATGGAAATGAGCTATTACTGTTGTTATCGTTCTCATCGTAGATTTACCGCCGTGAGGAAACTAGACGAGTTCGATATGTTTGTTTCAAACGCCACCTGCATCGTGCTCTGTTCTCTTCAGTAGTCAGACGCCATTGTGTGGCGATTTCCTCGTCCACGATCGAACTCTCGTCCCGTCGCTTCAAATAACGCAATCGGACGTTATAAAGAGCGCGACCCGTGACCCTGCTACTTCCTCTTCCTGTCTCTCAGGGACCCGTCTTAAGGGAAGGGGATGAACGACGTCTCGGGACGCGTTTTGTTCGCCGCGCCGTTCGTTTCCGCCATCTGTTGAGTAAGACTTCAACTTTGACCTTTAACTCATCAATTTGGAGTCTGCTGTCAACCCCCCGAAGTTCGCGATAGCCGTGAGTGTGAGATGCTGACACCTGACACAGAGGAGTGGTGTGAGAGCGAGGGAGTCAATGAGACTGAAAGAGTGCATGTGCATGTGTGAAGCAGGGTGAGGGGATAATTAGGGACAATTGTGAATTGCTGACAAATGGTCGGGGGGGTGGAATGGACGGAGTACAGCTTGTGTTTATTGTACGACATCAGCGCAGCATAGCTAAAGCAGCGCGTCACTGGGAAGTACTGCAAGTTGGAAGATTTTTTCCACACTTTAGCACCTGCATGCCAAACCTCGAACCGGATATCAACGGGTTTGAACCTTACGACACCGTTATCTCTAAAAATGGACTAAACGGAGGCGGAATTACTTTTTAACTTGGCAGTTTGGCAAGGAAGCGTCACTCAGCGAGGAGGCGTGGCCTGTAAGTTTGTACTGCCCTATTCGGACAGGATTAAACTTGCGTCAGGAGTAATTCCCGCATTTTATCAGGCACTGATTTAGTGTTTTCATTTCCTCCCAACCATGTCTGTGGTTTTGTTTTTTTAAATTATAGACTAAATTTACTTCCTGGCTCCTCCCCCGCCCCCCTACCTCTGCGGTGCTCGAATCCTATCCGAATAGACACGTCTTTGATTTGAGTTTTTTTTTTTTTCAAAAACGCATCTGCCTGAGCAACCTCTGGTGCTCTCTCTGTATTTGGTTGTCTAGCATGCTTCTCCATTTCCTGGAGAGAAAAAAATCCCAACTGTTTGAGCGCACACACTTCGGTTCTGACCGAACGAATAAATCTCTGAATTTGGGAAGCATTTTAATAGGAACATGGCACGCAAGACGACACCATGTGGGGCCCGGAGTTTCTTGTTAAGACGACGGGGACGAGAGATGGGGAGGGAGGAGGGGGGTTGCGGTTGCAGGCGTGATGGAATCTAGTCCGCGTAAGCCGTCGTAATTGTTTGCTCGGGTTACCCCTCTCCCCGATCGATGATCTCGCGCCGACCTACATTTGGTCCGGCAACCTGAGCCTTCAGCACGTCGAGACGATTCTGTCCGGGTCACTGGGTCGATCTTCAAGCACGCATAAACAGGAGAAGCTGCGCTTATTCTGGAAAATGGAGCACGAGTACAGCTCGTACGCCTCCGCTTTTTTCCCTTTTCGTCCTCCTCTGCACTCCCAAGATCGGTCCTTTTCGACGACACCTTCATTTTGCAACGAGTGTGAACAGTAGTAACTCACCACCTGCCGTTTTATTTATTTAGACTCCTTTTATTTATCACTCTGGTCCACATGGGCAAGATCTCGGATCAGTCTGCTCTTCCTAAAACTCGGTCTTTAATTACTATTACAGGAGTTACGTGCACGGTGTACAGCGTTTCCCACGGGTCGTTATGCCTCGCTGATACACGAGGGTGTAATGGAGCTCGGCATAAACACGGCCATTTTATTCCCGCTTTATTCCCATCAGGCCGGGAGACGCTTTAATTTGCATGTGATTTTAGAATACAATGGCTGGTTTGTAATTGTGTAAAGTGTGTGTGGTTTGGAGGGGGGTGTATGGGTTGTTTTCCACAGCGTCCTCTCCAATCTTTCGTTTTGTGTATTTTAGAACCGATTCGGCCCGTGTATCTGTATTTATAAAGTTAATAACCCAGTCCCGATACGATCTCGGAATACACGGCCTCGAGCGGCTTATTGCGTCCCTCGAACGCTCGTTTATTATGGACGATATCCGCAGGCAGCGATCCTTTCACCACGCAATGTAGTCTCCTCACAGTAAGCCAAAAACGAATATGTTTTGTTGACCGAACAGCCGTTTATCGGTTTAAAACCCCGTGCAGTAAAACAGATTAGAGCTGTGGTGATGCGCTCGACAGGTGTCTAGAGCCGAACCTGTTCGCCACGCGTCACTGACATCAGCCGAGCTTCGTTTTCACGTTGTCTGCGATTTAGTCAAAGAATGAAGAGTACCTGATCTCTCCTATGATATAGGAGGCACCTTAAATCTAAGCTTTTATGCTGTTTATTTATTTATTTATTTATTTATTTGTTCATTTCGTTTTAGATGAAGCGGCGACTTAACTGAAGGGGAAAGGACACGTGACATTATAGATCGCATATTTTCTCCTGGTAACAATTACGTTTTGCTTCCACCTGAGAGTTTGCAAATTTGAGAAAACAAGGGCGGGGTTGTGGGGCAGGGCTGAGGGCGGGGCTAAGTGCAGAGCTAAGGGCTCTGTTCCTTCGAACGGTCTGTTTTGTCTCCAAACACGGAGACGTCTCTTTCACCGATATACACTAGGGTTTACTCTCTTTATCTGCCAGGAGTTTCTTCTTCGTGCACTTCTGATAGTAACATAATACGACTTATCTAGCTAGCGTACGTTAACCGGGAGCTCATTGGCCGATGAGAACAGCAGTTTAAACCACCGTGATGAAGAAAATTCCTGAAATAAACAGCGCAGCTTGTCTTTCTCCCTTCGTTTGTGTTGAAGTGTGTGTGTGTGTGTGTGGGCTGAAGCTGTAGTGGGTGGATGCTGTGTTTTTTTGTTTTTTTTTACAGCCTGTGAGGGTCTGCGTGAACAAATGCCAGGACTGTAATCTCATTGCTTTTGGAAAACGTTTTGCACCTGCATGCCGTAACACGCTGCTCTTATTATGATGATAAATCCTTTCTGGAAAACTATTGCTTGTAAAAAGAAATGTGCCATGTGTCTCAATGGGTAGATGTGCACACACACACACACACACACACACACACACACACGGATTGATGCCGTCAGTGTGAGTATTTTACGAGGCTGAAGAGCTCATCAACCCCTCATTTACTCACAGCTGCCCATTCAAAATGCTCTCATCCTGTTCAGTCGAATCTCAATGGCGCAGGATTGTGTGTGTGTGTGTGTGTGTGTGTGTGTGTGTGTGTGTGTGTGTGTGTGTGTGTGTGTGTGTGTGGGGAGCATCAAGTTATGCATGTTGGTTTAAAGCGCCTGTTCTCATTATCGCACATCGCACCTTTAAACACTTCGCAATGATAATATTACTGTTTTGTTATCTCTCTCTCTGTCTGTGTCTCTAGCTGGAGGATTGTATAATTCTCCCCGGAGGACGGATCCTCTCGTCTAGTCGAGCGGCGTGGAAGAGTCGCAGGTCAGAAGCCCCTCCCACTTTGCGTTGTGGTGTGTTCTCCTGCTTGCCTGTCGGAGCTGGAGCTCTGCATGCTTCTTCCCTCTCAGTTTGCCCGCCTGTGTTGCACGCTTTCTTTTTCTTTTGCACGTTCCTTTTGGGTTCTTCATGTTCAGTCTTCTGGGATTTTCTTTCAATCCAAACTTGCCCGTTCTTCCAGTAAACGCCTCCTCCTGTGCTTCATGTTTTTGTTACGGTGTGGTTTTGTTTACCTTTTGTGCCGCCTGGTCCTGTTTCTGTCTGGTTCAGCTGACCGAGCGTTTTTTCCCTCCATCATGATGATGATGATGATGAAGATGAACAACTACTCGTCATTTTTCTTCTTTCATTTTCGTCTACTCTGTGTCTGTGTTCATGTCTCTGCACATGCGAGGCTCTCTTTGTGTTTGTCGCTCTGTATTTATGTATGTATCTGTGTGTCTCTCTATGTTGTTTTCTTTGCCCCCCCCCCCCCCCCCCCCCCTGTGCTTGTGTGTCTCTCTCTCTGTCTCAGTGTGTGTCTCTCTGTGATTGGTGATTCTCTCTCACCCTCGCTCTCTCGCTCTCTCTCTCTCTCTCTCTCTCTCTCTCTCTCTCTCTCTCTCTGTCTGTGTGTGTCTCTCTCCATGTCTGTGTGTGTGTGTGTGTGTGTGTGTGTGTGTGTCTCTCTCAGTGTGCATCTGAGTTGTGATTCTCTTTTTGTGTCTATCTCTCTCTAAGTGTCTGTATGATGTGTGTGTGTGTGTGTGTGTGTGTGTGTGTGTGTGTCTCTCTCTCTCTCTCTCTCTTTCTCTCTCTCTCTCTCTCTCTCTTTGTGTGTCATACTCCTTCTTTTTTCCTTCTCCTCCCCTTCTTTCGCCACGTGACCTCACCTGGTTAAGTGTCAGTGTTCTGCCTTCAGTTATTTTTTGGAAGGCGTGTGTGTGTGTGTGTGTGTGTGTGTGTGTGTGTGTGTAAGCTGCATGTATTCCTCACCGTGTTACCCCGTAGCTGTATGCGGAAGATGAACCTGACAAGGGAAGTGTTTCACTTCTGCATTAAAGCAGCACAGTGAAGCGAGAGATTAAACACTTCAGCAAACCCAGCACCGCTTTTCCCTGATCACTTCTGCTGCCACACCCTCACACCCTACTCATGGGCATGAAGAATCAAGAGGCTCAGTGTAACACACTCCCTGTGTGTGTGTGTGTGTGTGTGTGTGTATATGTATATGTATGTATATATATATGTATGTGTGTGTGTGTGTGTGTGTATATGTATGTATGTATGTATGTATGTGTGTATATATATATATATATATATATATATATATATATATATATATATATATATATATATATATATATATATATATATATATATATAGTTTGTTTGTTTGTTTGTTTGTTTTTATTATGTGTGTGTGTGTGTGTGTGTGTGTTAAATGAGTGCTTTCCTGTGTGTTTGCCAGCATCCAGGCCCAGCACACTCGTTCACACTGGTGCCAGAGGACGCTTTGAGTTTTCTCAGCGGTGCTCCGCAGGGTTTTTTTGTCTGCGCCGACCCTAAATCAGTGTGCAAAATCGGCGTGCCGTCTAAGAACTCGCAGGTGGGAGACTTCACGGCCTTGTAGAGCAGGAAACGGTCTGATCTATCGCGGGGAAAACCGCCGCGTTTACGACGCGCGTTTTGAAGCGAGCCCGCAGAGACACGACTTTTATAGACCGAAGATGAAAAGCGCGCCGAGCAAAAGCGAACGCGAAAATCCACCCCAGACAACACTTCACATATCGATCTGTTCTTTAATATCTGCCATTTTACATCTTCATCTGCGTCCCAAAGGGATTCAGCCCTCGCTTCTTCTCGACATGAACGGAGTGATGCAGCGGTGCTTTAGTGCTTCGATCTTGTCCAGCTCCTCGTCCGAACCCTCTGCTCACCAGGTCCGCTTCCAGAGCTGCGACTTTCATGCTAATACCACGCTTTGTGACTTAGATCGCAGACTAGCCGAGCCGATTCTCTTGACATAACTCTTCGTATAGCTGCGTTGCATTCTGGGACTTTGAGTCCCGGCAGTGTCTCCGCTACGTCTCTGCTGGATTTCTCATTAATATGACGTTGGAAAACAGTGAGTGAGAAAAGAAGCTCTTGGTCTGTTGTTGTTGTTGTTGTTGTCGTCGTTGTTTTTTAGGTTCTAACGGCAAAACCTGACTTGTGTAGCACCAGAATCATTAAACGCATTGCAAATATTTTAATAAAAACCTATTTTAGTAACGTTTCAGGCCGGAAGGTTCGTCCAGGTTTAAACCACGGCATATTTGTGGTTTTTAAATCGGATGGCCCTGCTTTAGAAAGTCTGACATGAACACTGTGTACGTATTAATGACGGGTTCTAGAGCGCCGTAATACAATCCACTAATCCGCTCCAGCGTGCTCTCAGAGGTCTGGGTGTTGCATGTAACCGGTATTACAGCAATTCCAGGCCTGTGCGAGGAAGGAAACTCGTTCCGAAAACTTATTCGCTCTTAAATGCTAGAGCTCACAGGTGTCCATGCTTATTTAGAGAGAGGAGGAAACTGGAAACTAAGCTCCTCGGGTTATATATACACATGCACGCGCACACACACGCACACACGGAGGAAAAGGGTCACAGTTACTGGCACTCTTTAAAAGTGATCCTGTTCTTCTGAGGTTAAAACCTGATCTGTCTTCAGAGTGCACACACACTGGACACCTGCGGTCGGACATCTTAGATCAGGCCTGAGATTTTGCTTTTGATCTTTAGTGGCTCTCAGAATATCCTCCCATTATCCCCCCCAACCACACACACACACACTGACGCGCGCGCACACAGACGAAGGTCTTTTAAGTAGGAATTCATCCACCATATTTCAGTTGTTGCCACGGTGATATAAATGATTTTTTTTTTTAACGTTGTGCCATCTCTCATCACCACCACTACAGTTTTAGTCTCTAGAGCAAGATTTCTGCTTCAGTAACACATCATACACTCCATCAGTGGTCACCAACCCTGTTCCTTGGAGAGCTGCCTTCCCGAAGACTCTAGCTCCAACCATAATGGTGCCCACCTGACCATCTAATCATTGTTCTTGACCAACTAAAACAGGTGTGTTTTAGATTTCGCTTGGAGATGAATCCTCCAGGAAGTTTCAGCAGATCTCCAGGAACGGGGATGGTGACCACTGCACTTTATATGGACGAAAGTATGTGGACACCTGACCACGTGGTTCTTCTCCAAAAACCGCTGCCACAAAGTCGGACGCAGGCGATCGTATAGAACACCTTCATACGCTGCTGCTTTACAATTTCCCCTCACTGGAACTAAGACGCCCGAACCTGTTCCACCAGCATGACGATGCACCCGTGCACAAAGCGAGCTCCATGAAGACATGGTTTGGAGTGTAAGATCTCGAGTGTCCTGCACAGAGCCCTGACCTCAACCCACTGGAACTACATCCTAAGGTAGCTTTTAAAGCCAAACTTGAGTTATAGCAGCGGTAAACCACCGTTATAGACTTGGACCAGACTTATCCTGCTTGTCATCTGGTCACAAAACCAAAAAAAACCTCTTTCCCATGCAAAACTTTGCAGCGTTACTTATCCCTGACGGTTACAAAATGCTGACACTGGAGACTCCTTCCAAAATTTCCTTCCATCAGTACACAAAAAGCTAGTTTAGTGCTGGAATTTAACATGGAACATGTTTGATCCTAAGACACATTTTATACAAGCCTATTAATTGTTCTATATGATTTTAATAATTGAATAATAATAATTATTATTATTCCGTTTTGGGTTTTGGCCAAGAATTTGAGCTCCTCTGTAGTTCTCTCTTCCTTGTGCAATGCATCTGCTTCAGTTTAAATCATTATATAGGCTCTTTTTTTTTTTTTTATGATGTTGTGTGTGAGAGAGGGGGAGTGTTATGAGGAAGTTGTGGTGTTTTTACTGGCGTCTCATCAAGGCAGTAATTTTCTTGTGGTTAGGAAATACAAGCAGGGGCTGCTGGGTAATAAGATGGGATATGAGGAAGAAGGTAAGATGTGACTGCATTCGAGTCCTCCTTATTTATTTATTTATTTTTTAAATATATATACACCTCCACACGCACACACGGTGTCTTGTATTATTGTTTATTATGGAACTATATATAACTATAGGTAGTCACGCATGCACAATAAAGGATGCTTCTTTAATGTTTGAAGTACAGAAATCTTTCCTCGGAGAAAGCTTCCTACAAGGTCATGTTTCAGGTTTTCCGGTCTTTGTGAAGAGGTTTGGGTTTGGTCAAAACAAACCCAAATACACAAAGAGGAAAGTAAATATGCGCACACACAAAAGAATGAAGAGCAATTGTTTATCCACCTATGAGCGTTTCATTGCTCAGATTCCTGCAGTGTAGGAGCACTGGATCTGCTCTATATGCAGGTAAGTGCATTCTTCTAAAACCCATCATTAACGCTGTACACACTGTTCCGTCTCATTTTGCCTAATGGGAGGATTCTCCGGATTAAACTGAAGAGAGGGTGTGATTCCGCGATAAAACTCTGATTGAAGTTCAGTCAGCCGTGAACCTGGCTCTTCATTTGAGTTCACTCGGGCGTCTGTTGTTGTTCTTTTTTTAACTGTGAGTGGATCGACGCGTTTCATCGCTCAGATGCCTTCAGCGTAGTAGCACTGGATGTACTGTAGATACCGGTAAGGAAACTATGTCCGAGTTCCCTTAAAGCCCATAATCAATGCCTTGTACCCTGCTACCTTGTATCTCTTCCTTGTTTTCCTAACGGGAGGATTCTTGGGATCGAACCGAAGACAGTTTGGACCGATGCACCAATCGAAGTTCAGTCCGTCGTGAACTTGGTGGCCCAAAGCCGTCTACTCTTTATACAAGTTTATTTGGATTCCCGTTCTTTTGATGGTAAGTGGATCTACAGGTTTTGTTGATTCCTGCAGCGTAGTACAGCTGGATGTACACTGTAGATACAGGTAGGGAAACGATACCTCCATGTCCCTTAAAGCCTGTAATCAAGCCCGTGAACATTATGCGTCATCACTTCCCTTTTTGCCTGATGAGAGGATTCGTGGGATTGAACTGAAGAGAGGCTGGGCCAAGACATTTGAGTCGGTCGTGAACCTGGGCACGGCTAAACTCCAAAATCCCTTCGTTTTAATTCACTGTGGATCCTGTTCTTTTAAAGGCATTTGGATCGACGTGTTTCACTGCTCAGATTCATGTAGCATAAAACCGCCGGATGTACTGTAGATGCAGGTAGGGAAACGAAGTCTCCCGATTTTTCCCTGAACCTTCTGTACGTTGTATGCAATCTCATCCCTGTTTGCCTAATGGGAGCTTTCTTGGGATCGAACTGGAGAGAGGCTGTGAGGCAGGCAGTCGTGTACTTGGTGCCACAGAAGAGATCCAAAGCGTCTGCTCTTCATGTTGCTTCACTGGGACGCTAGTTCTTTTAATGGTAAACGGATCTACGTGGCTTAAAATGACATGTGCAAACCTGCACTTCACTGCGTACTATAAGTGCTTCATTGCTCGGATTTCTGCAGCGTCATAGCGCTGGATTTGCTTCAGGTAGGTAAACTCTGTCCCGGAGTTCCCTCAGAGACTATAATCGAGGCCTTGCACGTTGTGGTCCAGCTCTCCACGGTTTTCCTAATGGGAGGATTCTGAGGATTGAACTGAAGAAAGGCTGCAGTTGTACACAGAAACACTGTTCAGGTCAGTCACGCTGAGCTTCCAACTGTGTGTACTTCATTTTAATTCACTCGGACACCTGGTCTTTTAACGGTAAGTGGATGTACTTCCTGTAGTGTGATACCACTGGATGTACTGTAGATACAGGTAGGGAAACTAAGTCTGAGATTTCCCTTAAAGCCCGAAATCAAAGTTTCGCACACTGTACTCCATGTCGTTTCGCCAAACGGGAGGAATGACCCGAAGAGAGGCTGCGATCCTGCGTAGAAACTCTGACTGAAGTTCAGTCAGTCACAACTGAGCTCCAAAGTGTCTCCTCTTCATCCTAGTTCGCTCGGACACCTGTTCTTCAAACTGTAAGTGGATCTACGTGGCTTGAAATGCCATTCGCTAGCCTGCGCCCCTCTGCACTGTTTAGCGTATCCTCCGATTGTGTCTTTCCCTCCCCCAGGGCTTCGGGTTTCTCATAGTGTAGATTCTCCTCTTGACATTCTGAGCGACGTGACGTGATGTTGTCCTCTACACACGCTCTGCTGGGAACACATGCTCTCCCGTGGCACAGGGAAAGTCCATCGTGTCCGTCTAAAAGCGTCCGCTGCAGGTGGCGACGAGAAGCGGAATTTCGTGTGAACGACAGTAACAGACCTGACCACAGCACCAGCCCTCTGCTGCGTTCCATCTCTCCGTCAAGGATATAATCACACTAAATATGGCTTCCTGTTACGTTACTTCTGCTTTAGAGAACAGACTGCTTGAGTACTTTAATCATGTTGGTAAAGTTTGGAACCTACGAGTGCTTTTACATCAGTGTGAGCCGATGTTAAAATTAAAGCTTAGTCAATTCAGGCTTCTTTTTTTTTTTTTTTTTTGAAGGAGAGCTGGAAAGGCCAGTAATTACGTTTTACAGTGATGGTGTGTGTGTGTGCGTGTATGCGCCCACACTGGTTTAGAACCTAGAATTAGAATTACAGTTGAGTGCAAAAGTTTTGACACCCTAAGGATAAAATCGAAGACATTTCATTTGCAGCAACAGCGCAGATCTGTTTAACAGAGGTTTCTTCATTGTTACGATGTATATTTTAACTTTTAATAACTTTTAAAACGGTTAAATATTATTAAACTGTTACGTTTTTATTAATAGTGCTCTTTCAAAATATTTTGCACTTGCCGTTTTCTCAATATGTTACTTGGCCTGACTTACTTGTTGAACCTGATTGGAGCTTAATTCTCACTTTGACTAGGAAACATTTCCTAAATGTTTCAAGCGCAGGCATTTCTACACATGTAATATAAACGATAGTCATTTGATAACGTCACTCTTTCACAGTACTAGGATCAGAGGGTGACTTAAAACGAACAAACACTGCCCCCCCTTCATTTCTTTCTCCTCTTCCCTCTCAGCTCGTGCGAGTTCTGTAGGGAATGCAGTGTTTTGGGGCTCTAAATATAGGCTTTTTTTCTTTTCTTTTCTTTTTACTGTAGCTGACCCTTCATGTGTCTTTAGTGTGGTCACTCCAGGCCTGTGCTAGCTCAGCACCCTCTCCATATACTGCAATTATATGCAAAAGTATCTATTTTGTGTTGCGGTGTTGCCAAGTGCTCTCAAAGTCCCCGCTTTGGAAAATCGATGCCCTACGTGTTCGGAAAAACGACACCGGAAATGGACTTGTCCGGCGTGTATCGCTGTTGAGCTTGCTGAAGCTCCAGAGGTGCACCCCCAGACGTGCCAACTTCTACGGTTTAGTCGTAGCATTTACGAATTTGACTCCTTGCTACGGTACTCTTCTGCTTTTTCATCTAAAGTAGCATTCAGACCAAATGCAAATAAAATTCACCCGGTGGAAGAACCAGTTCTCAGAAAGGGAAAGGAAGGCAGTTACTCGGTTTCATGCAGACGTAAGCTTGACCTCTGAATTTGCAAGCGTTGATTTTGTGACTCAATAGAAAACAAGTGGACGGGGCTGTGGGCTCAGTGGCTGTTAGCATGGAGCTTTCAGGTCAGACATACGCTAGCATTTTTCCCCCCTCTCTCTGCATGCTGGGATTTTCTCGGGAGCGCCGTTGGCGCCTCTGCAAATCCGATTTGTGTAGTTCAGTCTTGTTTTAGTTCCTTAAAACTGTTGGTGATCTCTCTAATGGACTTCTCATGTCTTTTTCCACTGGCATCATGAAACAAATGAACAAATAGTCTTGTTGATTTGTATGCCTGAAGAGATGAATCGGCCCGAGGTGTTGAACCATGCGGAGATTACGAATTCCGATCCTATGGGATGGCTGATGAGTAACAGCTGGAGGGCAGTGAAAGCTGACTGACGTTCTTCTAGTTCTCGTTTCATGTCCTTAAGCTTTTTCAGCTGTGTATATAATCATCTGCTCCAGGTTAACGCCCACAGATCGGTTACATTAGTTGTGGTAACCTTTTTTGACATCCCTCCTTGACCTTTTTTTTTTTTTACCTTTGATTAGAGAGAGTGAGAGAGAGTGAACACATGAAGAGATCACAGCTCTTTCGAATGATGACGTGATTAGTGTGTCAGATCTGCTGCTTATTCATTATACAGTGGATAACTTCACCTGGATATCATAGACTTGAAGCTAAAACTCTTTCCAGCAGTCTTCTTCCTGACTCTACAGTGTAGAAGAGTAACGATTTATATTCTCACTGTCCGGTGTCACCCGGAAGAGGATGGATTCCCTTTTGAGTCTGGTTCCTCTCAAGGTTTCTTCCTCGTGTCGTCTCGGAGTTTTTCCTCACCACCCCATGACGGTTGGCTTGCTCATTGGGAATAAATCTATATCTATGTCCGGATATCTGTAAAGCTTCAAAGACTCGTCATTTATAGCCACCAGACGTCGATCATCGTCTACGTCCACTGTGGTAGCGGTATTGTGTTACTCTGCAGATTGGAGCAAAGCTCCGAGACGCTACATGTCCTGATGCTTACACATCCTTACACAACTAGTGATCTTGGTCTCAGACGTTCATATACAACATGTTAGCGGATACACTTTGAGGGGTTTTTTTTCTTCTTCTTTCTTCTCCCAGTTGGGAATATGTACGGGTTCTGTTGAGATGGTTGAGTCTAACAACAGTGATCTTCTGCATAGGATAAGTACTCTATAACGAACGCCTCTTGAGAGAGTGAAGGATTGTGGGAGAGTTCAGTGAGAAAGCACATTCTGCCAGAAAGGCATTTTGGGTCGAGGCTGAGTGGCACCATATTGATTCCCGATCAATGTGCCATGTGAGCGGCTGCCGGGGCGAGGAGGAGACACACAGTGACGGATATTGTGTGAAAGAGACTTTGGCAGGAGCTGAATGTTTTGGATAGTCACATGGCTGCCCAGTGGGCGTGATGCCACTGGCTGTGACCCATTTCCATTACTGAGGTGGCGAGAACTGGTCGTATGAGGCAAATGTCAAACACAATGCAGGACGCATTCAGTAGGGTTTGTTTTTTTCTTTCTATACAGCATATAAAGTGTGTTTAGTGTCTGATTCCAGTGCGATGTTGCCATCTGTAGTGTTCTGCTGAAGATCTGGCAAGCGTATTGGTGTGTAACTGTAATGAAAACGCTGACTAGCCAGTGTTACCCTACCATCTTTTATGAAACTGGAAATACGCGAGTTCGAAAGTTTGCAAGTTCGAATCCAGACGATGCCACTGCCATCTGTGGCCAAGGTCCAGAGAGCAAAACTGTACTGTGGGAGGGAAGGAAGACGTTACTCTCTCTCCCCTGTCAATCACAGTGACGTGAGCCAATCACAGACATCTGCGGGTTCACGTATGCGGAAGAGGGCGGATAGCGGTCGGTAGCTATTGTGTGACGGGGAGAGTTAGCTAGTGGGTGGGAATTGTCAGGTGACCAAATTGGGGAGAAATATTTGGTGAAATAAATAACCCTAAATCCAGTGTACATTCAATCTATTTCCACCCTGTACTGTAAACACAGTGTAGCGAGTTCATTTGTTGGGCATGCTACCAAAATAGCCAACCTTGTTTATAAGTAAACAACAAGGTAAAACACTCATCACGACGTTCTTAGGAAGTAATCAACGACAGCGACGTGTCCCGATTTGAAGCGCTGTTACTCTTGCCAACGTTTTCTAACAGCACGTCCTGAAGTGTTTGCATTTATATTTCTCATATATACATATATACATGCACAATTTGCCAACACTAACGTTATTTTACGTATTAAAGAACGCGTACCTTTTACAGTTGTGTTACGCGCCCATGAGACGACCATAAATGTAAATGAAACGTATGTAAATGAACCAAGAAAGATGACACCTGGAGGACTGTTGGTTTGTGCTTTTAGCGATTGTAGTGTTGTAGTCGTGAGTTTATGCGTTGGCATTATATTGCGATTTATGCCAGGTGTTGAAGTCGGTATGTCAATTACGCAATCAAAGCGAATACATGCCGTAAACGTTTCTCTAACGTGGTACTTTTGACACGTGGTGTCACGTTGTTGTAACTCGTAGCAAGAGAATGGATGTGAGTGAACGACATGTCGGTAGGGTTTGTTAAATTAATTAAAAAATATATATACTCTAATTTGTTTGGGACGTCTGAAGGCGTTAATGGATAAATTCGTTAGTACCGGGATCAGTGATCAGTTATTTCCAAGTTCGCTGTCTGTCTGGTTATGTGATGGTCGGTGCTAATGTCGCTACGAGGTTTGGATGTGCTCAACTTTTATTTAGTGTCTCGTTTGTCGGACTCGGACAGGACGTCCTTGTATTAAAACTTTCCATGCTAAGCAATCCTGGCACTGGACCTCGATGGACGCTGAGGTCTCGGAGGAAGACGATGGAGTAAATCCGAAAGGGAAGGCCTGAGAGTAAAAGTAAAAGGGTTGGGTAACTTTTAGAAAAAGATTTCTCCCCTCGAGGCTTTTTTTTTTTTTTTTTTTTTTTTAAGTTTTTTTAAGTTTTTTAAAAAATTTTTTAGTTTTCCGTAAGCTTTAAGCTTTCGCTCGGAGAATTCTGGACTTTCCCCTGAAGTATAGACGAGGTGAAAACGAAAAAGGATATGACTGAAGAAGCCTCGTGACGTGCTTTTGAAGTGCTACTCCGCTCCAGGCGATTCCATCCAGCATGTCAATAAGTCTTACCTGTGGTACCGCCGTGCCGACATGATGAGCTGACGAATTTGTTGCCACGGCAACAGGCGTCCATGCCAACGCACTCGTCTTTCTTTGGGCGGAATTCCAGTCAGGCATTCATTCGGCAGGTCTTTTCTTTCTTCCCTTGCTTGTCTTTGTCTGGTCTTTGATGCGCGTACAGATGTTTGCGCTCGAGGTTCTTTGTGCTTTTGTTCCGCACGCAGAATGCGGCGTTACACCGCATGGAACACCTACGCTGCGAACTATTAAAGCCTTTTCATGCACAACACATTTGTTATCTCGAACCCTGAACTCGCCCGAGATCGTATTTCTCCACTCCAGACACTTTCATGAAGCGCGGAAGGCTTTGGCGCGTGGGGTTTTCGTGCGACGCTTATCGCCTAGAAATGAGCAGGAAATCTTCCCTTTGGTATTTCTGCGCAAACACGGTCGGCGCGCTCATCTCTTCAGACCCGCAGAAATCCTTTCAACGAACCGTAAAAGCCTGAAAACCTGCTCGACAAGATCTTAATGCCGTCCCTTCCTCTCCGACACGCGATGGGATATTCACGAGGCTCGGACTGAAGCGCACACGCACACAATCTGCTTTGTTTTCTTCATATCAACTTCCAGAATATATTCATTGTTTTACTGCTTTAAAAAGCCCTCAAGGCATCGTGATGTCCCTCAGATACGGCTTCAAGTTCTCATATTACTGTTATTATTTTGCACACTGCCTACTCTCAGGTTAAGAACCCAGCTTTTCCACCTTTTAAGTCTGGAGTTCTCAGGTTTCCCCGATCGAGTGGAATGCTGACTCTGTAAAGACCGGGTTGTCCATAACCACTGATAAGCTCTTCTTTGGTGAGACTTTTAACCGAGCGCCTGCGTTCTCGCTCTGTCACACGTAAAAGCGAGTCGAAAGAGAAGAGACCAGCATGGAGGTAGGGCACTTACTTTTTCTCGGATAAGACGTACAGACGCGCCCGAGTCACTTCAGGGAAAGACTCTTCAGGTGCTTAAACTTGCGGTCGTATTACAAGTGCTGGATTAGCACTGTTTTTTGTTTTGTTTTAAACTAGTGTTGTTGGGTTGTTGTTTTTTTTTTATTAATGGCGTGACACTGCTTTGTGGGTTTTTTTTGACCGGCTGCCAAAACTCTTCCCGCTTCAGAACATGTCGGCTCTGTTTTGTTTTAATAAGGATGTCACGTCGAAGTCGGATTGAAATACGGCGCACTCTCCCGACGGAGTTATAGCTTCTCGTGCCCGTACGTGCTTTCTTAAGCCTACCCGATTACGTAACGTTATAGCAGTGACGAGCGAGGATACGCCGAGAGTAAAGTCGAGGTAAACACGGCATTCGGACTCGTCTTGGTTTTTTTTTTTTTTCCTTTCGTTCTTCGTCGGTTTTCCAGTTCGTTAGCCACGTTTTCATAACACTTTGATTATATTAAACAGATCGATACTGCATTGAATCCGAAGCTGTTGGAATTGATTTGGAATATTCCCAAAAAATTATTCTTTCGTGAAATAATTTCTATCGCGCAGACGTTTAATTAAAGATGAAATCGGCTACTTTTTAAACGCAAAACACGGTTTCTTAGGAAGCTTGTGATGTGCATCGTAGAAATGTCTCCACCTTTATTATTCATTTCATAAATCTGCCGAGTAACATGTCGCAGCGGATGAATCGAAGCCGTGGTCGTGAGAGTTTTAATCTCGGGAGTTGTAATCTTTCGGCTGCGAGCGTGAAGAATGGCAGGCCTGTGTTTGGTGTGTGAGCACACCCTGCTTTAACCACAGCCCTGCTCTCACAGTCATCTGAGCTCTGTTAGGCCTTGGATGCCTCTGGAGAACCTGCTGTAACCCCATCCTTTCACGAGCAGCAGCAGGGTGGAAACGCATTTGGATTAGATCAGATTTTTTTTTTTTTCCCCCCCCAGAAAATGTCTTAAACCGCACTGAAACGTACATGTGATTTTTGAAAACACTCGCGTGTGCATGCAAGCCCAGTAGAAGAATAACGTTAAGGACATGGACGTGCATACTGGGACACAGATAAGGGAAAATCCGGAAACGCAGTCTCCAGCAACAACAATCTCTGATTGGACGTTGTCCCAAAAGCTTTTAGTTTACTCAGGGCTTATCCAAAATCTCCATTCGTGTATCACCCAACCCCCCCCAACCCCCCCCCCCCCCCCCATCTAAATGTAACTAAAATGAATGAAATTACAGAGCAGCCACGATCAATCGAGTCCTAGTACATTTATAACTTTCGCAAAACCCAAAACAGGCATGCGCAGGTTCATGCTGTGATGTCATTGTTTTCAAAAACAGGGAAAATGGTGCTTTAAAAATGTCTCCACGTTACGGGGGTGTTTTCAGACAGCTTCAGACTCCAAACTGTGGACGGGATGCCAAAGCGCAGAGAAAACGCTGTGTTTTTGGATCTATCCGTATACGTGTGGGCGGGGCCTGAAATGACTGCACGATGGAACGTCTACGTGCTCTCGAGAAATATTCGGTGACTCGCTAAATGCCGGCAGATTTTCCTGAAATATTCAACGTACGTGAGAACACCGTCAGCTGACGGAGCTGGCTCCGGCAAACCTGACAATAAGTCGTGAGAGTGCTTTATCATCCTCGGTGCTAATTTTGGCCTCGCATGTGTCCTGACTTCTGTTTGAACCCCCCGTGTCGGCCCGAGGCCAGGCCGTTCGAGCTGCACGGAGTGTAAACGATAATGTTTTGGAACGACCGGCTGCTCAGCTGCTCCGACTCAGCCCAGGAAGGCATACCGTTGCTAGGTATTTATCTTCCGTGTATCGGGAAGCTCAAGGCTTTAGCGCAAATGAGAATTTTTGATGGCAGAGACGCTGTGTTTGTGCTTCTATGTCTTCTCGTTTCTCGTTAGTGATTTCCTCCAAGCGCGTTCAAAATGCCGTGGCTTCGTGTGTCTCGGAGGAAGCACAAGGTCGGACAAAGTTAACAGCGAACAATATGTTTCAGCGGAGGTTGTTCAAGTGCAGGTCAATGAGCTGTGATACTGAGGGCTGTTCAGTTGTTTGTTTCATTCACAAAAACCCTGTAGTTATGTGCATATTCAATTCAATAGCACTTGTAACAATAGACTTTTGTCACAAAGTAGCTTGGCAAGAAAACACCCCGA
This sequence comes from Ictalurus punctatus, assembly GCF_001660625.3. NCBI lineage: Eukaryota > Metazoa > Chordata > Actinopteri > Siluriformes > Ictaluridae > Ictalurus > Ictalurus punctatus. The sequence goes on along the minus strand of NC_030433.2, from coordinate 6,661,523 downwards.
AACAGCATGAGGAAGAAACCTTGAGAGGAACCGGCCTCAGATAAGGAACCCATCCTCTTTTCACCATCGAGTAGATAGACAGGGCTAGGGTCTTGTTACTCTGCCGGAAGTCACATCCCAAAAATATCAGAGTTGTTATATTTATTAATGAGTTCTTAGAGCTATTAGGCTGCTAGACAGGTCAAATAGGTTTAATCCAACCCTTAATAACTCATTAACAATAGGCCTGTAAAAGAATCCTCTGAAAACAATCAGAAGCTGAAACCTAATGGCAAATCTAACCAAAACGTGTCATGTAAACGAAACATTCTAAATATTTGAACGTTTTGCAGATGCCTGGAATAGATATAAAGAGTATGGTTTAAGGAGATTGTATGGTATTAGTATAAGTATAGTCTAGAGGGATTGAGTTAGAAGCCTTTATTTGTCACTTTACAGTACAGCACAGTGGAAATTCATTTTTCCGCATATCCCAGCTTCTTAGGGAGCTGGGGTCAGAGCGCAGGGTCAGCCATGATACAGTGCCTCTACAGCAGAGAGGGTTAAGGGCCTTGCTCAAGGGCCCAAAAGTGGCAGCCCCCTGACCTTCTGATCAGTAAGCCAGAGCCTTAACTGTTGAGCCACCGTGTAGTCTGGTCTGGAGATATGGAGTGAAGTATGGTGTGTGTGTGTGTATATGTGTGGGGTATAGGATTTTGCATATGGCCTAGAAATATTGACAATGCAACATAACCATGGACTGTCTTCTAAAACTATGGATTATCATCTAGATTTACGCTCTAGAACTATGGGGTGTGCTCCAGAACCATGGAGTATGCTCTAACACACATGCCCGAGAACTACGGAGTTTGATCTAGAACTGAAGTGCACAGGCTAGATTTGAGACAGCCCATGTATTAACAGGTATATAATTGTTACGTTATTGACTTAAACAGGTTTATCAAAGCAATAGACTGCATTGCACTCTCCAGGACTGGAGTCTGAGCGGTCCTAAACCTACCACATAAATATTATGTATAATGTATTATATATTTTTTTTTCTTGAACATGTTATAAAATGAAATAAATATTTATTTAATGCTCTCTGAACTGAAAAAAACAAAACACGTAGTCTTTATATCTTGCTCTGCTTTGGTGGTGGTGATGGCTTTACCTGTAGGCAGACTTAGTGTGTGTTGAGACCCCTGCAGGTAAAGATTGGTATTGCAGGCAGTGACATGAATTTTAAGCCAACCATCAGCTCTGCAATTTTAAATAATCTGTAGTGTCTGTGTGTGAACTAGCCTAACGAACACAGACATTGTGTTTTTGCTGTTTAGTAAACAATGCTAGATATTGTTCCTCTTGTAGCGATTAATTGTGTACAGTTTTTGTTGTTTTGTTTTTGTTTCACATCTTTTGCATGTTCATGTGGGTAAAGCTGCCACAGAGGAAGTAGTGGGGGTTTTTTTGTTTAGTTTTTAAGCATGTGAGCAGCGTGATGAGTCTCTCTTTGTCTCAGACACTGACTGTACTGCGTAGGTCATCTCTCTGTCTCTCTCACTCTCTCTCTCTCCTTTACTCTTTCTCTCTCTTTGCTTATCAGAAATGTCGATCTGTCTTTCACAGAGGTAACCTCACGCTACCCAAGATCCCAGAGTCTAACATGGCTCTCAGCGTGCTGGGAGTTTTCCTGGGATTGCTTCTGGAAGTTTCCGCTCACGGGCCATCCAGCGTTCCCAGGACTTCGTGGAGACGTGAAGGTACAATCGCTTCTAATTAGACCTCGGAAATTTCCCCGGTTTTATTGTGTTTGAGTCTGGCGTAGACCGCAGGGTTTAAAGAGCAAACGCAATAAAACTACAAGTTTCCATTTGCTGTTTTTTTGTTCTTTTTAAACCACAGTGATATCTGTGTGTAGTCTATATTAAAGTTTTGTGTTCGTCTCCGTGGATAAGACTCGAAGCATCGTGTAACAAGTGTTTAAAGGTTTGTTTGGTTTGGTTTGGTTTAATGTAAAGTACTGGTGCTTTCTGAAAGTAATCCTGACACTTCCCTATTTATAAACTCTCCAGAAAGGTTTAGTCAGAGTTGTGTGAAGTACCTGATAGTCATACATGAGTAAAGATGCCTTTCTGGAAAATAAACACGGTTATTTTCTCAAGTAGATGATAATAGGTGCAGTGAAAGATAATAAATAGGGTGGTGTTATGAAGCGGAGACGCCGCTACCACCCTGAAAGCTGATTGTTTTCCTATAACGGCACGCTCCAAAGTATTTCATTCCGCCTACGCCACAGAAATTTGCCAACCGTTACAGTTCTGTATTCATCCAAGAACAAGAAGTAATTCGTTTGTAGCTACATGAATGAAGTTCCGCGTACGTTACAGCAGCTGTAAACAGTCCCTCCCTGACCAGTCTCTCATTTTTCTATCTCTCGACGAACTCGGACGACCCCAAAGACACTTCTGTGGTGAAAAATGAACCGTTATATAATGCTCGCACTGGAGACTCATTCCTAAAGGAAAACTTCACCATGACAACAATTAAATTTTTTTTTTTTTTTTTCTTTCCCCTTTTATGAACGAAATAACCGAATTCACTAAATTCTCAGTTGCTTGTACCAAAATCTTACACATCGCTGAAAAAAAGAGAACGTTTTCAGCGTTTCTGAAGAGAAATGATCTCTGTAATATAAGCATTTGGTCTTTGGTTAAATAATAATAATAAGAAGAAGAAGATGATTAGAAGATGCTTCAGCTATCGTTTAAACTTTTTGAGAGAAGGACATTCTTAAGTTTACACTTTCTTTTTAAATAAATATAAAATGGTGAAATATTATTTTCAGGCGCAAATTGGATACAACAGAAATGCACCTTTACATCCGTTTGTGTTAATATGCATGCGAAACTCCTCTACACAATACATGATATACTGCATCTTTCACCACATACACACACACACACACACGCGCACACACAGGCACAGGTGTTCATTGAAGTTCTTTTTTTAACAACCTGTCAACAAATTGACAAGAAACCAAGAGGCCTGGGGGGAGGGAGGGAGGTGGGGAGTGTGTGAGAGAGGGAGAGAGAGGGAGTGTGTGTGTGAGAGAGAGAGAGGCAGGGAGTGTGTGTGTGTGAGAGAGAGAGAGAGAGAGAGAGAGGCAGGGAGTGTGTGTGTGTGTGTGTGAGAGAGAGAGAGGCAGGGAGTGTGTGTGTGTGTGTGTGTGTGTGTGTGTGAGAGAGAGAGAGGGGCAGGGAGTGTGTGTGAGAGAGAGAGAGAGAGGCAGGGAGTGTGTGTGTGTGTGTGTGTGTGTGAGAGAGAGAGAGGCAGGGAGTGTGTGTGTGTGTGAGAGAGAGAGAGGGGCAGGGAGTGTGTGTGAGAGAGAGAGAGGGGCAGGGAGTGTGTGTGTGAGAGAGAGAGAGAGAGAGAGGGGCAGGGAGTGTGTGTGAGAGAGAGAGAGAGAGGCAGGGAGTGTGTGTGTGTGAGAGAGAGAGAGTATTAGACATGTACAGAGCATAATTCTCTGTTTCATAGTTACTGTAATATTGAAACAAAACATGAAAACCTCATTTCTGGTGTGTGTGTATGGGTCAGTGTGCAGTGTGTGTGTATGGGTCAGTGTGAGGTGTGTGTGTGTGTGGGTCAGTGTGCAGTGTGTGTGTATGGGTCAGTGTGAGGTGTGTGTGTATGGGTCAGTGTGCAGTGTGTGTGTATGGGTCAGTGTGAGGTGTGTGTGTATGGGTCAGTGTGAGGTGTGTGTGTGTATGGGTCAGTGTGAGGTGTGTGTGTATGGGTCAGTGTGAGGTGTGTGTGTATGGGTCAGTGTGCAGTGTGTGTGTATGGGTCAGTGTGAGGTGTGTGTGTATGGGTCAGTGTGCAGTGTGTGTGTATGGGTCAGTGTGAGGTGTGTGTGTGTATGGGTCACTGTGGTGTGTGTGTGTATCGGTCACTGTGAGGTGTGTGTGTGTGTATGGGTCACTGTGAGGTGTGTATGGGTCACTGTGAGGTGTGTGTGTGTGTGTGTATGGGTCAGTGTGAGGTGTGTGTGTATGGGTCACTGTGAGGTGTGTGTGTGTGTGTGGGTCACTGTGAGGTGTGTGTGTGTCACTGTGAGGTGTGTGTGTATGGGTCAGTGTGAGGTGTGTGTGTGTGTATGGGTCAGTGTGAGGTGTGTGTGTGTGTGGGTCACTGTGAGGTGCGTGTGTGTGTATGGGTCAGTGTGAGGTGTGTGTGTGTGTGTGTGTGTGTGTATGGGTCAGTGTGAGGTGTGTGTGTATGGGTCAGTGTGAGGTGTGTGTGTGTGTATGGGTCAGTGTGAGGTGTGTGTGTGTGTGGGTCACTGTGAGGTGCGTGTGTGTGTATGGGTCAGTGTGAGGTGTGTGTGTGTGGGTCAGTGTGAGGTGTGTGTGTGTGTGTGTATGGGTCAGTGTGTGTGTGTATGGGTCAGTGTGAGGTGTGTGTATGGGTCAGTGTGAGGTGTGTGTGGGGGGGGGGGTCACTGTGAGGTGTGTGTGTGTATATGGGTCAGTGTGAGGTGTGTGTGTGTGTATGGGTCAGTGTGTGTGTGTGTGTGTATGGGTCAGTGTGAGGTGTGTGTATGGGTCAGTGTGAGGTGTGTGTGTGTGGGGGGGTCACTGTGAGGTGTGTGTGTGTGTGTATATGGGTCAGTGTGAGGTGTGTGTGTGTAACGCTGGTGGTCCTAATGCTAGCACCTTATCAGTTTATCAGAGTAAAAGTAGACATTCTGCTGGTGAATTATTTTACTTCATACTTCACACTCTCTCTTCTTTAACACACACACACACACACACACACACACACAGCGTGTTGATGGTTTTAAAACCCCCTTTCTAGACGCTGTTCAGTTTTTTCTATACGTCAGGAAGTGGTATGAGTTGAGCGTGTGTGCGTGAGAAAGATACACACCACTGTAAGTTGTACCCTTTGGTGTATGTGTGGCATTGCCACAACGACAAACAACCTGAAAATCATGCATGCGCGCACACACACACACGCGCACACACACACACACACACTGCAGGGTGTGCAGATGAGTTAAAAGCTTCCAGTGACATGTAAACCACCCACACACCTTTTGCTCTTTTCTCGATCATCTCTCCACACACAGCTTGCGTCTCCCCGGCGTCCTCGCGTCCGCCCGTGCCCGAGATCATAAAGAATTTCACGTGAACGGTGAAGCACTCGACTCCGGGAGAAGCACACTGTGTCATTTGGTGTCTTTTTATACGGGATAATGTTGCACTCACGTCAGTGCAAATTAAAGGACGTGCGTTCAGAGCAGAACAGAAATCGAGTGCAGACTCGCGACAGATGAAGACGTGTGACGCTTTTATCCTTCTTTTTTTAATGCTTGTTTAGTTTCTTTTCTTTTCTTTTTTTTTCCCCCCAAGAAACTGATGCTTATCTGACTTTTAACCTGCCTCCTTTCCTGCTCTGTGTGTGTGTGTGTGTGTGTTTATCCAGACGTGAGCTTGGTGGAGTTCTCCGAGCCGGGCGTGTTTAACTACTCCACTCTGTTGCTGAGTGAGGAGCGAGGTGCGCTGTACGTCGGCGCCAGAGAGGCCGTCTTTCAGCTCGACCTCAATGACGTGTCCGTCAAAAATAACCAGGTGAGGTTCTTGGGTGTGAAAGATCACTACAGCGGGTTCTGTATCTGTACATGCAGTTACAGCTGATCTGTATCTGTACATGCGTGTGCGTTTACCACAGGTTCTTTTTACTAAAAGACGTCGGATACCCGTTTACTCGGACTCGGTTATAATACAGGTCCACAGGAGGTTAAATAAAGAGTAGAACACTTCCTGGCATGCCGCTGTAGGAAAATAATCAACCAAGGAATGGTGTGATGAACCCCGACCTCCAGTACGTTCTAATTACGTTCCAGTAACCACGCATCCTGAATGTTTTATTCCTCTTATACCACAGCAGGTTAAATAAGGTAAATAAGAATGAATTTATTGAGAAACAACACACAGGTTTGTTTGTTACAAGTTAGTTCCTGTTCCCACGCGGTCATTTCCTGACTAGCGACTCCCGAAACGGAAAAGTGCAAACTTGTGAAAAGGAAAAGTTAGTTACAGCTTTACGCCTGACTGACCACGTTTACATGCACAGCGATAATCTAATTATTGACCTTATTCTGAATAAAAGAATATAACGATGGTGTTTACATGAGTTGCTTTTAGAATATTCCTTTAACGTTCCCGTTTTACATGTTACAGAACGTAGATCGATTAAGGGCACACGTCATTACGTCCCCACGCCACGCCGTCCGACGTTCCCTCCAGAATTTCACGTACAAACGCACAGTTCGTGTTCGCTATGGTACCGTATCCGGTTTTGGGTGTTTTGAATTTTACGAAAGCTTCAAATGCGGTTAATTATTTGTCGCGCTGTACGTGCAAAGACGCGACTGCTTGAAGCCGTGAGCCGCGTCCCAAACCGCGTACTTACCTACTATATAGTATATAGAAATACGTGTGTTTTTCCTACTATATAGCAGGTAAGTACGTGGTTTCAGACGCAGCCGTGCTCTCTTTTTTGCCGTTAAACGGTTAAGCGCCGCCGTGTGTGTACGTGTGCTGTCGCAGAATGCGGTGAAAACTCCCACACAACGTTAATAGCGTGATTAAGGAGTGCACATGTCTATGAGAGTGTGTAGCGTACATGATGTTTCCCCCACTGAACTGAAAGCTCTTTTTATGGTTTTAAGGTGCTGTGGAAGGTTCCAGATCGTGATATGAGAATGTGCACCTTAAAAGGGAAATCTAAAGAGGTATGAGTTTAAAATAATAATAAACACTTTGGAATAAGTGTCGTTGGGTTTTGTTTTGTTTTCCCCAAACTAGACTTCTTTTTGTTTGTTTCAGACGGACTGTAAAAACTACATCCGGGTTCTTCAGGTGTTGGATGAAGAGCACCTGTATGTGTGTGGAACCCATGCGTTTCAGCCGCTCTGTGATTACCTGGTGTGTACATCTCTGTGCTGTACTCTCAGCATGCGATTTCTGCAAGGTCTAGAGCTCTGCTAGCTTTTCTACCAGTTCTACCATTGTGAGATTAATCAGATGTGGGGATTTCATAATGCAACGAATAAACACGATAACTTTTGATCATGAAAACCTGTTTTTACTGTTTAAAAAAAAACAACCCTTTATCACCTACGCATCTGTTTCCCTGGATAGTGACGACATGCAAGACGACAGACAAGTGCTCGAATTGCTTTTAGCTTTTTATTCTGAATGTGTAGCTGCTTAACATGTGCAGTGTCGCTCTTATTTACGTCAATGCTGCAAATTTTGGTGTTATTTTTTATTTTTATTGTTATTTTCAATGGCAGACTTGTAAAAACTTTAGTTACTTTTCCTGGAGTGACAGCCCCCCAACCCAATCCTCAAACTTGGTTCAATTTGGCACCAGTAGAGACTTAAAGAATATATATATATATTATATTATATTAAATCACCATGGGCTCTAGATTTGCCATGTTCAGGTTCTAGAACTGCTAACCTAAGAACCTTTTTAATTCCTGCCCCGAAGTCTGACCTTTTCTGTGAAAGAGGGACCAAAAAAGGTTCCTAGAACTATACTACAGCCCAGAAAGTTTTACCTGTGGTCATGATGGCCATGTTTCACCGTCAAAGGATTGTTTATTTATTTATTTATTTTTATCATGAACACGCCGAACAAATCCATTTCCCGAGATGGTGATAACATGCAAGATGACAAATAAGTTCTTTAATTGTTTGTAGCTCTTTATTCTGAATGTGTAGTTGCCAGAACAGTTCCATTTGGCACCAGCTAAGGCTCCATGTCTGTCGGAAAGCACTATGGGTTTGGTCCTAGATTTTATATATATATATATATATATATATATATATATATATATATATATATATATATATATATATATAAAATATTTATTTATTTATTTATTTTAGGGTTCTAGATTAAATGTTATTAAGGTTTACTAATAAAACTCAAATTCACAAGCATGACTTGTTAAGCGCTCAAACAAACAAGGGCTGATTTTTGATTTCTGGGCTATATTGTACGTTCCAGTAACCATTTAAAGTTCCTGTGGAAATATGCAGGGGATAATACGGGGGGAAAACTTCTTATTCGGCATTTGTGTGTTTCGCTACCAAAATGTTGAGAGCAAGAAAGAATGTGCAAGCTTTTATACAGGGTTTTATAAACTTTTAACTTAAAAAACCAAGACAAAGAAGGGATGTTTTAAGGAGCTTGAACAGAAGAAAAATGACTCATTTAATCGATTATAGAACGATTGCTTCAGGAATAAACAGCTGCACAAGCTCATGAGGTGTAGGGAACCGAGGAAAGAACGTGGCCTGGGGTGTTTCTCCACCTGAAAACTGGGTCTGGTTTCATTTGTTCCAAAACACACTCTTGTGTGACAGCAGAAGGCAAAAACCCGAGCGGTTTAAGATTAACTCGGGAGAGACACGAGACGTTCTGTGGGCCGCAGAGCCAGAGAGAGACGGGGTGAGGCTGACGGTGTTATCTGTGCCGTGTTTGTTTTTGTATTTGTTTATCAGTCCAGTGTGCTGTTGTGCATCTCTGGGACAGAGTGTGAGAACCTTCCAGAAGGAAGTGCGGGCGAGAGGGCTGTGTGAAACGTGTGACTGGCTGTTTCTCAGCTCGTTTGTACTCGGCGGTTTAGACATGTGCTTCTTGTTCATTTTCCTGAACAGTTAACAGTTGGTGAAATACATTTGTGGTTTCCGTGGTCACATTTGTGGGAAAACGAATTTTCGGTCGAGTAACTGGGTTTCCAGAAACATCAGTGTATTAACGCAAAATCTTCTCTTTCTCACGTGTGCTCTTCTCTTACGTCCTAGTCTTTAAAGGACTTCACACTGATGGGAAAGCAGGATGACGGCAGAGGGAAGTGTTCGTTCGACCCTACCCAGAGTTTTACCACGGTCATGGTCGGTGAGTGAGCGATTGGTCCTTCTTACACGCTACTCTTTATGTCCGACTGTCCGTGGTGTCATCCTAACGCCGCGTGTGTTCGTCGTCCAGACGGCGAGCTGTACTCCGGGACGGCGTACAACTTCCTGGGCAGCGAGCCGATCATCTCCAGATTCTCGCGGCCTCAGAGCCTTCTGCGTACGGAGTACTCCACATCCTGGCTCAACGGTACGCTCCCAGATCTCACTTTGCATATTACACCATCATTAATTCCTGCCCCGGAGTCGGGCGTTTAGTGTGAAAGAAGAACCAAAAAAAGTTCCTAGAACTATACTACAGCCCAGAAAGTTTTACCTGTGGTCATGATGGCCATGTTTTACCATTAAAGGATTTGTTTGTTTATCATGAACACACCACAGCGCTGTCGAGTGCTCGCTTTTCGGCACTTCCCACCATCACCTCATCAGCCCACCATGTTGTTGATTTATTTTCCTATAACAGCATGACTCTGAGTGTTTTATTCCTAAATTTAGTCAATGGAGCATTAATGGGTGTCTCTAACCCCCACTTTTTGGCTGCGTGTCCCGTATGCAGAGCCCAGCTTCGTGTTTGCAGACGTGATCCGGGAGGGAAGCGACAGTCCGGACGGAGACGACGATAAGATTTACTACTTCTTCACAGAGGTCTCCGTGGAGTACGAGTTCTTCGGCAAGCTGCTGATTCCCCGTATAGCCCGTGTGTGCAAGGTGAGCTCGACGTACTCGCACTGCCATCTTGTACCGTAGTTTATTAGAAACGTTCCTTCCTTTACTAATTATAAACTAAAATCTTGTAAAACCTCGGCACTTTTCAAAACCGTTTTATGCTAATTAAGACTCTTCCTGTCAAACCTCAGGGGGATTTGGGTGGTCAGAGAACTCTGCAGAAGAAGTGGACGTCCTTCCTGAAGGCCAAGTTGGTGTGCTCCATGCCCGAGCTCAATTTCGTCTTCAACGTCGTCCGCGACGTGTTCGTGGTTAAAACGCCTGACTGGAGAGAAACGGTCATCTACGGCGTCTTCACCTCCCAGTGGTGAGCGCTCACACGCGTGTGAATGCGTGATTGAAATACTAATCCGCTTCTTTTTTTCTTTCCCTGTTTCCTGTTTTGAATACCTGTTACGCATTCATGGCACACTTTGCTCATACCGCATCGCCTTAGTCATCTGTCACAGGGCAGCAGCACGTTGTGTGGAATGAGGAAGTGAGGCGTGATTTTCATACGCAGCTAATTCTCTTTTAGGGGGAATGTGGGCCTCTCTGCCGTGTGCGCGTATAATATGACGTCAGTGGACGAGGTGTTCTCCAAGGGGAAGTACATGCAGAAGGCTACGGTGGAGCAGTCTCACACCAAGTGGGTCCAATACAATGGCGTCACCCCGTCTCCCAGACCCGGAGCGGTGCGTATACCCGTATACGGCTCCATCGCAGGGGTCTGTGATATGATCGCAGCTTTATATTGTCGTGTTCACGAAACACGTTCTCCTTGTTTGTGTTCTACAGTGCATTACCAACCAGAACCGCGGGCAGAACATCACCAACTCCCTTCTGCTGCCTGATAAGACGCTGCAGTTTGTGAAGGACCACCCGCTCATGGCCGACCCCGTGCTGCCCATCGGCCACGGGCCGCGCCTCACCGCCAAGGGCATCAACTATACGCAGATCGTCGTGGAGAGAGTCACCGCCCTGGACAACAATGTCTACGATGTCCTCTTCACTACCACCGGTGAGTGTGTGAGATGTCAGAGTCTAGAATCCGTATGTCATGTTATGACAATCGATGATGGTTTTTATTTGATTATTCAGATTCTTGCTTTTAAATTTGTCACGATGACTCTATGTTTATCAGATAAAGGCTTTCTGCACAAGTCCGTGGTGTATGAAGGAGGCTCACACATAATCGAAGAGGTCGAGCTGCTAAAAAACCCACAGCCAATCAAAACCCTGCTGCTCTCCACAAGAGAGGTACGGGCAAGGTTTACCATAAAGCGCTACGCAGTTTATTAGCGCTCATATTAGTTCTTGAGTACTCGATTACGGTAACACTACTTTTACGTAACATTTTAATATATATAGTACTGGTCAAAAGTTTGTGGACACTTGACTGAAATGTTTCTCATGATCTTAAAAACCTTTTGATCTGAAGGTGTATAAAGAACGAGTGTGTCTAAGCTTTTGACCTGTAATGTACATTTATTTGTGTGAAAAACACTGCCTTTCTTTCACAAACTCGCACAATAACTCACTACTTTGTTCTCTACAGGGCAGCTTCCTGTACGCGGGTTCGGACTCCGGAGTGGTCCAGTCTCCCACTGCGTTCTGCGGCAAATACGTGACCTGCATGGACTGCATTCTTGCCCGCGACCCATACTGTGCCTGGGACACACACACTGCATCCTGTATTAACATTTTCCAGAAGCAGAATAATGGACAGAACCGGTTAGTTACTCACCTGAACATCATGTGGTGATGAAAAACCCAGACTGTCGTATCTCGGGTTTGACAGAAGATTTCTTATTACTCCTTATTAGGAAGTCACGGTCATGAAGAAAACGTAAAATAACATCCCTAGGAAAGAGACGGGCTTTCATGCTGAGTGCTCGGCAGTCGGTTAATTAGTGATGCGTAGGAGCCTGGCAGAAATAAATGCTATTTGCTATAAGCTTTCTCATAACACGGTGATTTGAACGCTAGTTTTAATGCTAGCTGATATCCACTCGCAGTGGATTACGGGGGAATCTGTCGGGCTATCGGTCACTTCACAAGTGTTGATTCCCTGTAATGGCGCTCTCCATGAAGAATGTAATCGTGTGACTCTATGGGTTACACAAATTTGGGTTACGCAAATTGAGACTTTGAGCATTCAAACAGATGGCGATTGTAATCGATGCATAATTAATAGAATACTGATGATGCAGATGGTCACGTTTTCGCCTCGTTACACCTCTACCATGGCGACGTTTCTCTGAAACAGAAATGTTTCCTGATGCGCTTCTTCAGCTCATCGTCTCCTGATTTATTTATATTTTAAATAACACCATTGTGTCTCCCGTACAGTAATGTTCTGTTATAAACTGCAGCCTGTTTTCTGATTCTTCTCCTTTCTTTCTTTTTGATTCTACAGGGAGTTTATTCAGAACCTGAGAGGAGATGCAGATGAATGTCCATCAGGTAGGTGTTTTTAGATAACCGCCTTCACATCCGTTATGAATACCTTCCGGCCTGTTGACCCAGATGGATCCATGTGACCAGAGCCATGTGTATATTAGTTAGTCACCAGAAAAAGAATTTACATCATGACACAACCCTGACTGTAATCTCTATCGTCTCTATAATACATCACCGATTCGCAATGCAAAGGCTTTGGAACATTTTTGTTTTAGATTAGATCTGTTCACATTCGTGTTTGCATGTGATCCGTCTCTATCTGTATCGCGAACTCTTAACAGCCCACATTTGCGCACACGCACTAAATCACGCACTCATCATGAACAACAAAAAGTTCATGACCTTCCATCATCGAAAAAGAAAATGGCCACGTAGCGTATTAAGTTATTTAGCTAGATTCAAAAGCCTTTTCTTTTACTGTAAAAAGAAATTTAATTATTTGAATAAAAAATAACAATTCTCAAGTCACATTAATTAAGCATAAAAAACCTTGTGGAGTGTTTTTTGTGTTTTTTTTTGTGTTTTTTTTTTTTTTTTTTTTTCAGATAATTACTCAAATTGGCAAAATTGCAGTCGCACGGATATCGTTTTGCACGCTAAACGAGGTAAACCAGACCTTTTAGCTGGACTCATGTTTGACGCACGTGAATCAGAGACGACTTTGGCTGAAAAACCTACGCCCAAACCTCGGCCTGAACCTGCATAAGATGTGCCGTAATTTAGAAAAATTGCACGCTCTTCCAAATATCGCAACATTTCCTTGACTTTGCGTTAATTCCTGCGATGGCGAAGTCCTGGAGGGACTGACCGATATTCTAACTAATTCAGAAAGCTAACTGTGGAGAACACTTGAAGAATTTAGATCTGTGTCACATTTAAAGCGCACCTATTTATGGTTGTGTAACGTGCCTAATCGTCTCGTACTAGGGATGTCATGATACCAAAGATCTAGTAGTCGGTACCGATACCACCAAAAGTACACGATACTCGATACCGAAGTCGATACCACGGTGTGGTATAAAAAAAAACTCCTGGAGGACATCCTCCACTGGCTACTGGCACGGGGGGGGTTATTTTAGTTATCAAACACTGTCTGATAATGAGTGGACGTGCACTCCTAAACGCGCACGCACACACGCACCTTATACTCTGTATGCAAGCTTTAGTTTAAATTCACTGATATGGTGGCAGACCAAAACGATTTATTAAAAGCATGAACATGTGAATAATTATTGGTGACATTATGCTACATGTTGCTGACAGGACACGGGCTGAATGGTGCTGCATGGAGGCCCATTCGGAGGTAGTTTATAACACTGCAATGCGTTCGCGTCGTTAACAAATAACAGGCTATCGCTAACATTACATGGAGCATGACGTTAGCCGGTTTCACGGCCACAATGCCAGCTGCCTCAAACAGACATAATATAGGACCATCTTTCAGGTGCTTCGCCAAATTCCAGGTGTTTCCTCGCTTTGTTTGAAATGAACGATAGCATCGGTTTCACACCGGAAACCGATACTAGCTTTTCTCCCAACGAGTCGGGGCGGAGCTAAACTCCCCCCCCCCATCATTGTCAAAAAAGACTCGTTTGATGATCCACGGGTAATTAGCAGGGGTATTTCAATAACGTAAGTTAACGGATTAGCAGAGGCTAACAGACTAACCGCTGTGCATGTATACAACACACAAAAAAAACACTCGGTAGAAAATACATACATAAATAATTAATCTTGATGAGTCTTTATTTATCACATATACATATGCACAGTGAAATTGTTTTCTTCACATACCCCAGCATGTTAGGAAGTTTGGGTCAGAGTGCAGGGTCAGCCATGATACGGTGCCCCTGGAGCAGAGAGGGTTAAGGGCCTTTCTCAAGGGCCCAACAGTGGCAGCTTGGCAGTGCTGGGGCTTGAACCCCCGACCTTCCAATCAGTAACCCAGAGCCTTAACCACCGAGCCACCACTGCCCCTAATCATACTTACAGGTTGTGATCCAGAGGTGCAAGATGGTCCGAAAAAAGTGGGTATGAGGGCGGGTCAAAGCTGTTCGTGAGTAGCTGATGAAGACCGGAGGCGGGGTTTTTTTTGTTACAAACCTACGTAGGTTCGTACAGGAAGTAAGCCTGGAATTACAGATGACTCGTTTCAGCTGTTCAGAATTGGTTTCTTCTTTTGGGAGTCAATAAACCCTCCGCTTGTCGTGCATGTTTTTTTTGTGTTTTTTTTACATTCACAAACAGCCATATAACACACTAAGTGAATGGTTAATATCTGAAAAACCGTAACAGAGGACCCGACCTCCAACACGGAAAAGTGCGACATAATGGCGAATTCCAAGTCGGGAACTCTGACAACATCCAGCTCACATCACAACACTACGGCGGTAAACGGATTTCCCTTCGGATCGTTGTCTACTCGATAGCGTCGCTTTATTTAGTTGTGAAAAAGGTGTTTAACAGCTTTGTAACTTTAACACTAGATGTAATGCACGTTGCGTTTCTCATCACGCGGAATTGCGCAGAAATAATTCACACGGATGTCTTTATATGTTTATCAAATAAATACAGAGAACAGACTTACAAACTCGGACTTTCCGAGTACAGCGGATTGCAGCGTTAGTCTTAATTGGTGGTCAGGCTGTGAAGCAAATTTTCATGAACTGGACACGGGCGTTTGTTTATTTTAATCCTGTCTCCCGTGTCGTCTCTCCCACAGCGAGACCGCGCTCGATAGACATCCCCCAGCAGGTGGTGGTAAAGCCGGGCAGTTCGACGGAGCTGGAGTGCGACGTGCGCTCAAGCCTGGCACAGGTGTTCTGGAAGGTTAACGACAGTGTCCTGACCGAGTCGGCTCACTTCCTCCTGATGGCCGGCTCTGGGCTGCTCATCTACAGCGTAACTCCACAGAACCAGGGCCGTTACGAGTGCTGGACCGCCGAGTCCGCCGCGGGGAAGAACTTCACCCGGCTGATGGCCTCCTACGATCTACGACTGGAGCTTCCCGAAATCTCACGTGTGTCCTCGGTCGAGATCTTCAACGTCCCCAATCCTGATCCATCCACATCGCGCACCGCCATCAGCACCACCACCACAGCGGCACCGCGAGGTAAAATCGGCAACGGTAACACCGCAGGACCTTCTCCACTAACTCCATCTACCCTGTCCAGTGTGCCTCCGCCCCCACTAACCCGCCCCGCTACCACGGCTAACGTCTATGGCGCGAAAGCAGAAACCAAACATTATGTCCCTCCTCAGAGTAGCGATTCACGAGATCCAGGACCCGAGATCAAGGATCCTCACGCAAAGTACCTCCAGTACGACAACAGTAAAGCGCTGCTGTTCCTCTTCCTGCTCTTCTTCCTCCTGTTCCTGTTCGGCCTGGCGTATAACTGCTACATGCAGTACCTCCCAGTTCCGTGTCTGAGGCTCCGCGCCGCCGTGCTCGGCTCGCAGAAGAAACCACAGAACGAGTACGCAGCCTGTGAGGCGGGGTTGATGGAAGCACTGCCGGAAAAACGCGACCAGAACGAACCGCCTCGTCAGAACGGAGCGCTCCGTGACACGGGATATGAAACGGAACCGGAGTGTGGAAACGGCAAAATTCCATTACATAGCTACGAAGAGGACAACGAGAGCGCCGCCGCGAAACAAGGGCCGTTTGACGTAAACTGCGAATCGCAACCGATCGAGTACGCAGACGCCGACGCATCGTAACGGACACTAGCAAAAACGAAAGAAGGGACGACTTTACCTCCGTCTTGCGTGCATTGAAATTAACTACAAATTGAAACAACCAATTTTGTTTTTCTTTTCTTTTTTTGTGGTATTGCTGTCTCACCTTGCTCGTGGTTGTTTTTTGTTGTTGTTTTTGTAACAATACAATTTTTGACAGCGTCGATATTTTTTTTTTTTTTTTTTTTTTTTTTTTAAATAAATCCACATAATTCCAAATTGGAAACGTGGTTTACCAAATTGGTAAGTTAATTCAATATTTTCCAAATTGGAGCAATTTTTTTTAGGTGGGCAGGACTATTTTCTCTCTCTCTCTTCTTTTTTTTTTTTTTTTTTTTTTTTTTTTTTTTTTTTTTTTTTTTTTTTTTCCTCTTTTCTCTCTCTCTCTCTCCCTTCACCCTCCCTTCAATCTATTGCGTTGTTGCGTGTTACTCTCAGGGACGTTGATCGTACTTTGCCAAATCTTTCCAAATCAGCACATGAAGGAAGGAATCAGCGCTCTCTGTACAAAAAAAAAATAATAACAATAATTCAATTTTAAAACTGGAACGCTGGATGGATTGATGAGCTAACACGGACATCGTGAGGAAAATCGTTTAATTGGATGCGGAAATATGAATTATTGAAGACTGGAGACGAAGATGCAACGGTATTTAAAAAAAAATTTCAATGACACGCAAAAAAAAAAAAAAAAGTAAAAATACAGACTGTGAGTGTTTGGTTCTGTGAAATTGGTGTTCCGCTCCACATGGTGTTCCAGGCTCGGTGTTACCCTGTGGTTCTTACTCACTCATAAGATGTATCTGAACTTCCTAGGTTCCTCGCTAACATCCCAGATCCTGGAGAACCCCCTGTGTTCTCCAGGGCCAGGGAACAGGGTTCTCTTTATGTTTTTAGATCTTTTGAAGATGATGATGATGATTATTATTATTATTATATTTAAGCATCTAAATTAGCTTGGAGGGTTTTTTTTCTTTCTCATTTTTTTTTTTACTAACATGTTCTCACTTTCCATCTCACCTCCGTGTGTGTGTGTGTGTGTGTGTGGTTTCTGAATTTCTTACTGTGCCCTCTCTCTCTTTCTCTTTCTCCTGTCCACTCCTCCCTCTGTCCCTGCACAGCTTGCTCATCTTTTCCTTCCTCCTCTTCCTCTTCTTCCTCCTCTTCCTCAGTATGGAGAGGTTTGGAGGGTGGAGGCGCTCGTTTGCTCCCCCCGCTGCTGAGCGAGCAGTCCTGGGGCGTTCACTCCCACCAGGCCTTCCTCCTGTTCTGCCTGGCTGTGGGTGAGTGGTACCTCTGACCTTTGACTTCTGCAGTCTGCCTGGCTTGCTTACAGTCCCTCAATCTCGCTGTTGCAGTGGGTTTTTTCCCCCCTCTTTCTCTCACCCTTTTTTCCATCTCTCTCTCTCTCTCTCTCTCTCCCCCTCTCTCTCTCACTCATTCCCCCAAACCCTGTCTCTTTCTGCCTCGCTTTCCATCCCCCTCTTCTCTCTTTCTGTCCCCTTTCGCGCTCCCTCTCCTCTGTCTGTCTGCCCACTGTCTCTCCATACCCCCCTCCCCCGCTCTCCTGGACTCTTATCTCCATCTCTGTTCCTTTTCATCTGGTCATGATACTCCACAAAAGTGCTTCCTTTCCTTCCTTCCTTCCTGTCGAACTTTTACAAAAGGCGAGGAAGCGATTGTGTAGTATCGATGCAGATGCTCACGGATCCGAGTGATGCACGTTGCCAAATCTTCTGTGAAAACACTCCTTCCATCCATCGCTCCATCGTTCGTGCCTGGAGCGTTCCAGGTTCATTCCTATCTGGACACACAAAAAAAATACATTCAGCTTGTAATTTCAAGCTGCTGACTCGTTCTTTTCTTTTCTGTTTTTCTGTCACAGTTGGAAAATCAGACTTCTTTCCTCAGATGTTGGATTAAAACTTAAAAAATAAAATAAAAAATAAAAAAAGTAAAAATCACTGAACTTTGAGCCTAGTGTGTATATATTTGACCTGTTTCAGTATGTCTTTGTACTTTTCCCCCATATTTCCTTGTACAGTGTAAATATAAGTACATATGTATATTCTGACTGTACATATTTTTTTTCTTTAAATTTTAGCCACCTTAATAAATGTTGAATTAATTGACGTTAAAGATCCTGTTTCCTTCCTTCATTTTTATCCGAGATTGTAAATTCTAAAGGTCTTAATGGACGTCAAAAGCAAGACAATCGGAGCAGAGTTAAAAACCTATTAGTGTTTTCGTTGTGGTTTTTCAGGGTTTAAAGGACTTTAATCGATCGTGACGTACCTTCTAAGCCGAGACAACTACTAAACCGATTTAAAAATTCTATATACCGCTCAAAAGTTTGTGGACACTCGGCTGAAATGTTTCTCATGATCTGAAGGTGTATTAAACGTGTGAAATTGGTGTCGAAGACAAAAAAATATAATCGTGCCGACGTATTCCTTTCTTGCGTTAGAAAACTAACATTTTATTTACAAAATAAATGTTTTTAAACGGAGCGAAATATTCCGAAAAGCAGCCGATAAGTGTTTGGCGTCGGTGGGAACTCCTTTAATACTGCTTAAAAAGCATCTCAGGGAAATTCCTCAAGAAATCGGGTGAGAAAACGCCAAGAATACATTTCTGGAAATTCTCTGCAAAAAGGGCGTCTACTTTTGAAGATATTAAATTATTCTGATTTATTTTGGATTTATTATCACAACATAATTCCCATAGTTCCATTTGTGTTACTCCAGAGTTTTAATGCCTTTATTATTATTCTAAAATGTGGAAACTAAAAATAAAGGATGAATGTGTCTAAACGTTTGACCTGTAGCATACAACGTGCACAAATTAAATATGCAAATGCAAGTATAATTTATGCAGGTAAATGCAAAGGTTTGCAGGAAAAATCTAAGAAAAATATTCCGTGGTGTTCCTCAGACGTTCGTTCAAAATGGTGGAAACTTGTATGTTATGATATTAACCGTGAAACGTAAGGACGAATAAAACACTCGGGTGTCATGCTCTTCTAGGCAAATAATCAGTGACAGTGGTGTAATGAAACGGCGTTACTGTTACCCCCCTGAAGTTGATTTATTTTCTAATAACAACGCGTCCCATAGTGTTTTATTCTTCTTATACGACAGCAATTTCCTAAAGATGACTTTTTATCGGTTTACAGTTGCGTTTAATGTTGTGGAATGCCCACAAGTTCCTGTTCTCCTTACGTTCTAGAAGCTATAAACAGTCGTTCTCTCACCAGCCGCACTTTTTCTCTCTTGACGTTAACAAGACAGAAAAAAACTGTTACTGAGAACCGTCAAAGCTCAAAACTTACCGACCATAACAAAGCTCTGACACTGGAGACTCCTTCCATAAATGTTAAATATCTATTTACAGAAATATCAAAGATTTATGTGTTTATTTTTTTTTAGTTTGATTAGTCTTAGATCATGTGGAGCGTCCGCCGTACAAGTCCCTGTGAATGTGCTGTTATTATGGATACGATAACGTATCCGACCAGGCTCGTTAATATACGGTAACCCTTTGATTTGTCTTGCAGCCAGTACTACTTTCAAAGCTGATGTTCTGGAAAATTAATCACCGTCTTCTGACCAATTAGGATCGTTAAACCAAGGAGCATGCAAACTTTGAGCTTGTGGGCGTGTCCAAGCCATAACACCTCACCGTGTTCATCTTCAGACTGATTTAAGTACTTGTGTGTTGCTGTGATTGGTTCTTCGCTTGCGCCTGACGCATGGCTTTAACTGAACCACCCAGCCGTTAGGAGAATTAAGAGTGTTCCTGCGTGTGGTAAGAAGCTTGCGAGTGTTCTGTGTGGGGGGGGGTTTGTGTTCGCACGTAAGTGCCATTTGTCCCTCCAGGTCCCGATGATGTTAGCCTTCAGTGGCACTCGAACGGGAGGAGACTGGAGACGCCCGTCACAGAGTACAGACACGCCCTCGATGGAGATGCTGTGCTGGTGAGCAGCTGGGTGAGGGAGGAGCCTTTGGGTAAAGACACCCAATACCAGTGCAGCGCCGTGTCCAGGGCAGGAAATGACACGTCTAAAATCGATCTCCGACTCAGTAGCCGAGGTAATGGATCCTAACTGAGGTGATGAACGATTCACTCGGGCATAGAGTTCTGTTATGTCCGAGTCTGAAGTCCAACCGATGTGTTTGTTAGCTTGCTGTTTGTGTTTGAGGAATATTTATTGTTCTCATGGGTTCCATTAAGCCTTCAGTTAAACACACAACAAATATAAACAGATTGCTGTTTGGGGAAAATATTCTGTAGTATACTCTTTATCAGACTCTTATACTCATTACAATACTCTTTATCAGACTCTATATCAGATTCTTATACTCATTACAATACTCTTTATCAGACTCTTATACTCATTACAATACTCTTATCAGACTCTTATACTCATTACAATACTCTTATCAGACTCTTATACTCATTACAATACTCTTATCAGACTCTATATCAGACACTTATACTCATTACAATACTCTTATCAGACTCTATATCAGACTCTATAATACTCATTACAATACTCTTATCAGACTCTATATCAGACTCTTATACTCATTACAATACTCTTTATCAGACTCTATATCAGACACTTATACTCATTACAATACTCTTTATCAGACTCTTATACTCATTACAATACTCTTATCAGACTCTTATACTCATTACAATACTCTTATCAGACTCTATATCAGACACTTATACTCATTACAATACTCTTTATCAGACTCTATATCAGACTCTTATACTCATTACAATACTCTTTATCAGATTCTATATCAGACTCTTATACTCATTACAATACTCTTATCAGACTCTATATCAGACTCTTATACTCATTACAATACTCTTATCAGACTCTTATACTCATTACAATACTCTTATCAGACTCTTATACTCATTACAATACTCTTATCAGACTCTATATCAGACACTTATACTCATTACAATACTCTTTATCAGACTCTATATCAGACTCTTATACTCATTACAATACTCTTTATCAGATTCTATATCAGACTCTTATACTCATTACAATACTCTTATCAGACTCTATATCAGACTCTTATACTCATTACAATACTCTTATCAGACTCTATATCAGACTCTTATACTCATTACAATACTCTTTATCAGACTCTTATACTCATTACAATACTCTTTATCAGACTCTATATCAGACTCTATATCAGACTCTTATACTCATTACAATACTCTTTATCAGACTCTATATCAGACTCTT
This sequence comes from Ictalurus punctatus, assembly GCF_001660625.3. Taxonomy (NCBI): domain Eukaryota; kingdom Metazoa; phylum Chordata; class Actinopteri; order Siluriformes; family Ictaluridae; genus Ictalurus; species Ictalurus punctatus. The sequence continues at coordinate 6,640,364 of NC_030433.2, read as the reverse complement.
ATACTCATTACAATACTCTTATCAGACTCTATATCAGACTCTTATACTCATTACAATACTCTTATCAGACTCTTATACTCATTACAATACTCTTATCAGATTCTTATACTCATTACAATACTCTTTATCAGACTCTATATCAGATTCTTATACTCATTACAATACTCTTTATCAGACTCTATATCAGACTCTTATACTCATTACAATACTCTTATCAGACTCTATATCAGACTCTTATACTCATTACAATACTCTTATCAGACTCTATATCAGACTCTTATACTCATTACAATACTCTTATCAGACTCTATATCAGACTCTTATACTCATTACAATACTCTTTATCAGACTCTATATCAGACTCTTATACTCATTACAATACTCTTATCAGACTCTTATACTCATTACAATACTCTTATCAGACTCTATATCAGACTCTTATACTCATTACAATACTCTTTATCAGACTCTTATACTCATTACAATACTCTTTATCAGACTCTATATCAGACTCTTATACTCATTACTCTTATCAGACTCTATATCAGACTCTTATACTCATTACAATACTCTTTATCAGACTCTATATCAGACTCTTATACTCATTACTCTTATCAGACTCTATATCAGACTCTTATACTCATTACAATACTCTTATCAGACTCTTATACTCATTACAATACTCTTATCAGACCCTATATCAGACTCTATAATACTCATTACAATACTCTTATCAGACTCTATATCAGACTCTATAATACTCATTACAATACTCTATATCAGACTCTATATCAGACTCTTATACTCATTACAATACTCTTTATCAGACTATATCAGACTCTATAATACTCATTACAATACTCTTTATCAGACTCTTATACTCATTACAATACTCTTTATCAGACTCTATATCAGACTCTTATACTCATTACAATACTCTTTATCAGACTCTATATCAGACTCTTATACTCATTACAATACTCTTTATCAGACTCTTATACTCATTACAATACTCTATATCAGACTCTATATCAGACTCTATAATACTCATTACAATACTCTTTATCAGACTCTATATCAGACTCCATAATACTCATTACAATACTCTTTATCAGACTCTTATACTCATTACAATACTCTTATACTCATTACAATACTCTATATCAGACGCTTATACTCATTACAATACTCTTTATCAGACTCTTATACTCATTACAATACTCTATATCAGACGCTTATACTCATTACAATACTCTTTATCAGACTCTTATACTCATTACAATACTCTTTATCAGACACTATATCAGACTCTTATACTCATTACAATACTCTTTATCAGACACTATATCAGACTCTTATACTCATTACAATACTCTTTATCAGACACTATATCAGACTCTTATACTCATTACAATACTCTTTATCAGACTCTTATACTCATTACAATACTCTTTATCAGACTCTTATACTCATTACAATACTCTTTATCAGACTCTATATCAGACTCTTATACTCATTATAATACTCTATATTCTACTCATCAGATTCTATTATAATTGTTACAATACTCTGTATCAGTCTTTTATACTCATTATAATACTCTATATTCTACTCATCAGACCCGATCACTCTTATATACTCATTATAATTCTCTATTCTACTCTTTATTAGACTATATCAGACTCTATTATACTCATTACAATACTATATTCTAATCTATCAGACTATTATACTTGTTACAATACTCTGTATTCTACTCTTTATCATACTCTATACTAATTGTTACAATACTCTATATTATACTCTTTATTAGACTATATCAGACTCCATAATACTCGTTACAAGACTCTATATCAGACTATTATACTAATTACAATACTCCCTCCAAACGCTATCAGACAATATTGGATTCTATTATATTAGTTAGAATACTCTATACTATTTATCAGACTCTGTCAGACTCTAAAATACACATTACAATATTCTAGATTCTACTTTATCATAGTCCTTATTCCTGTGTTCGGTGAAATTGCCGTTCCAGGCTCGGTTCATGTTCGCCTGGTTCTTACTCACTCATAAGATACACAAAGAACTTAAAGTTCCTAGGTTCCTCTAACATACTGGGCCTGTAGAACCACGGTGCCCTGCACATTTTTGCAGGAAGTCTAAGGTAACTTAATCACTCTTTACAACCTTGGTGAGCAGAAAAGCTTCTCAAACATGCGTAATACACTGAACTTTAATGCTGATCAGTTTGATCAAAGCAGTGCAGTGATTCAGAGTGTGAGGAAATGACATGTAGACGGTGAGTTTTTAAAGATCTTTAGGATTCAGATCTACACAATATGATCTTTGGAGTAGGGAAAGCCAAGTCACGATTTAAAAAATGAAATAAAAACCTTTTAATTTCGGCTAAATGTATTTATGGGGTGTTTAAGTTCAAGTATACTTATAACAAACTATGTATGTTATTCGGAGAAAAAGCTGATTTTGGCTGAAACCCGCAGGGGCATTGATGGGTTTTTCCCAGACCCACATACACAGAAGTTCTCCAGGTAGAATCTGTTGTGTTGCTTTTTGCAGATGAAGCCGACACCGTGTCCGAAGAGCTGAGCGAGTGGAGAGCCGCCGTCGTCGAGTATGAGCGACAGTTTCACGACTGGAAGGAAATTTGGGTAGGTGTGCTCACACAGCCTAGGCGTATCCCTAACCCTCACCCTAACTGGACTGTATTAAGTGTGAAATGAAAATAAGAGCTGCCCGTGTCCAGTAGCTGTCATTTAATATAGATGAGATTGTTTCTTGTTCTTATTAATCCTGTAGTGAATGTGCAATCTCTTCATCCCTAACCACCTGCATATTGTAACGTCTTGCTCATGCCAGGGGTGTGGAGTTTTCACGTGTGTGCTGTGCATTTTTCTGCTTACGACACCGAGAAAAAGGGGAAGCGAAATCGCCTGCGGCCTCTGCGTTCACATGCCATCCTAACTGGCTGCTGGCTGAGCAAAGAGCAGTAAATTATTAATCAGACGCAGGAAACATTGACATGAGGGAAACAGTAAATGGCTGTGTTGCAATCCACATGCTTTTATCCAGTGACAAAGGCAATGTTGTCAAATTGGACTCCTACTTAACTGGGGTCATTATCACTCTCTTTGTATTGTAGATAAATTAGATGCAAAGGAGGGTCCCCCCCCACCCAGAAATCATGGAGCATGCCCTTTGTTTTTACTTTTAATAAAACCCTTAATGGAAGGAGAGGAAAAAAAACAGTGAAGTAAATAATGAAAGAGACAGAGAAAAAATACACAACAACACAGAAGAAAACTTTAAATAGCCAAAAAAAAAAAAAAAAACCCACCACAGGACAGAAAAGAGCAAAGGAAATAAAGAAATACTTTAAATACGTCGGATGAAAACTCTAAAAGAGCGACGTAAATTAACAACTAGAGGATTTTTTTTCTAGAGAAATGCAGACACATATTATAAATTAATTTATATCAGAGCAAACAAGTCTTTCTCAATCCAAGTCCCCTTTAGAGCAAAATCATTGAGGAGGAACCATAATGGTTCCAAATTCAGAGTGTCTCTTGAGGCGAATGTGTGATGATCTAGAAAATGCAGTTAACGCAATGCTAAACTGGTAGCTAGAGACTTCCATTAACAGTTAGCTACATGAGCCCTGAAGCTCAGAATTTAGAGAACAAGCGAGTCTTGGATGATGTTTTGATGGAACTGTCCCTTTAAGACAGAAAGCAATCAGGAAAATCAAAACTGTGTGTGTATGCATGTGTCTTCACCAGGAAAGCTGTGACGGACAAGGCATACTCTGAACGAGCGCTGTTATCTCTGGACGAGTTTCCACACTGTCGTGAGTCTGAGTGTGTGCACTCTCCACTCAGCCACAAATCCAGCACGTCCTCCCTCTCTCTCTCGCTCTCTCTGTAGGACATGCCCGTGGGGAAAAAAAAGAAAAGAGTCTCCAGTCTGTGTTTTGGAAATCTGGTGTTTTCAGAAAGCCAGACATTTGAAATGACTGACAGAGAAGAAAGTCACGTGGTTCAAGCCACGATGCAGAGATCAGTTTGGGTCGAATGCTGCTTGAGGTTTTAAATTCTTATTCGCTTGCGTACAAGTAAAACACAAGGGCACCTGAGAGAACGTGTGTGTGTGTGTGTGTGTGTTTTGGAAATCTTTTTATTTTTATCATGATCATGTATGTGTGAAATGTCAGTGTTATAAAGCCACCGATTTTCAAAGGATTTTTTCCCCCAAAAAATTACAATGAAAGCCTGATATTTTAAGAAAGTTGTATGGTGGTTCAGTGTTTGGTTAAAGGAGCAGTTTGTCATTTTTAGAGCCCTCTGCTGCCTGCAAGGGGAACTGCAATTACGATAAAAACACCGCTCTTCCTCCCTAATCAATCCTCATGAACAGCCTTTTAAGGAAAAAAGAAGCAGCTTTGAGTAGCTGTTTCGGGGGCGGGCGGTGGAGCTTATTTATGGAACAGAAATGCACAAACATGTGCCTTAAATGAGGAAACTAGCTCTGGCTGATGGAGAGAATATTTTTTGTTGTTTCATACACACGTACAAGTCTCGTGACAAAAGATAACGAATCTGGCTTTATAAATATATTTTTATATGAGGGAAAGTCAAGACAAAACTTCTCTCTTTTTTGCATTGTTAATTGCAAATCCAGTCAGTGTCAAAAGTGTATACTTTTTTTTTCTACATAATTATTTTCATTCATTTCAATTATTGACATGTTACAGCACTCCACGACCTGGCTAGATTCCTCTAGAAAACAAAATTGCTTAAATTCTAATTTGTTAATATTTATATTAGATGTGTTAACATACAGCAGTAATATTCCTCAACTATTCTATATTTTAAAGTACACTACACTCGCCAGGTCAACTGGATAAATCTATAAAAGACATGACACCCCCCCCCGAGACATACGTTTGCATCCATATAAGGCGTGTTTAATGCCCTTTTTTCTAAGAGAATAAGACTTTTGATGGTAATTAAAAATATTGGCCACCTAGGACTGCTAATACTGATCCAAAAAGTGATGCCTCAATTTCACTACATTTCATTTCATTTTAATATCGTTTTTAAACAGATTCAGTTAAACAGTCTACAAATATTTAATATTGCCATATTATTGACTGAAGCCTAGTTTCCTTCCTACTCACATGAAAAGGCTCTATATTGATATCTGTGTTACAACTGAGTCTTGCTAAATGAATGTACTTAATAAATTGGACATTGAAAATGTTTCTGACTGTGTGTGTGTATATATCTATCTCCATCCGTGTGCTTTATATGAGGCCATTATTGCCTTTTTAGTTTTTTGAGATTTAATAATTTACCTCCCATCTAAGGACACACCCACTCTTGGCTCATATTACATATAATATATACACAAAATGACCCCCTACTTCCCCATAAAGATCACTCACAGCTAGACTCAGGTTTAAACACATTTTTCTTGTCTCCTCTTGTGTTTTATTCATTTCTTTTACAAACTAATACTGCAAACAAACATCGCTTAAACTACAATGACTGATATCGCATGCCACCCTTTTGAAATGTTACCAAGAGTCACGTTCAACTAAGCCTTGTTTACACATGCTAGTTTGACATGCTGCACTGATCATGAGTTTGTCCAATAAAAGAATTTAAAAAATTTAATTAAATTTCTCCATCCATCTACCTCTGTTACTTCTGCAACAAAATAGAGCGAGTCTGACTCGGTGGAATGTTGGAAAACGCACCCAAAAATATGCCAAAATGTTTATTGAATATGGATTTACAAGCGTGATGGTGATAATTAACAAGGAGAAGCCAAAACGTGTGGCAATTTTGGTACAATGCCGATACACCGTACAGGCAAAAGTTTTGACACTTAACCATCATGCACATCAAATCAGTGTAAAGAGTGCTTCCTTTAGATTTTTAGTTACTTATGTTAATCACCCAATCATGTGGCAGCAACACAACGCGTATCATCATGCAGATACAGGTCAAGGGCTTCAGTTAACGTTCACAGCCGACATCAGAACGGGGGGGACGTGAACTCGTCGACTTTGTGTCGGACGCTGACCAGCTTGTCTGAGTAGTCCATACGCTGTTGATCTCCTGGGATTTTCCCCACACGCTCAAGTGTAAAAATTTTGAGTTTACACAGAATGGTGCGAAAAACAAAAAACATCCAGAGTTCAGCAGATGGAAACACTTTCTTGATTACTGAGATCAGAGGAGAATGGCCAGACTAGCTTGAGCTGACAGGAAAGCTAGGGTAGCTCTCTCAAATAACAACTCTTTACAACCGTGGCGAAGAGAAAAGCATCTCAGAATGGAGAAACCTCAAAGTGGATGGGCTGCAACAACAGCGAGAAGACCAGGCCGAGTCCCACCTGTCTAAGAATCCGAGGCTATAGTGTACACAGGCTCACCAAAACTGGACAGTTGAAGATTGGGGGGAGGGGGAAAAAAACCAACATCTGGATATCATTTTCCCCAACTAAGTGAATAGGCCTTAATTATAAATCTGGAATGGAGGTTTACAGAAAATTCATAATGTCCATTTGAAGTGAACCCAGATGGTAACAGCTCATATTAGCTCAATATCATCTGTGGCACCACAACGCCATCTGCTGCTGTGACAGGGAATTACATTGGTTAAAAAAAAAAAAAAAAAAAACACAAACAACAGATTTTCCTACATAAAACATTCAATATGAAAAAGCTATATATTTATTAGATTGTACAACACGTGCTGGCTTCGCAATGGTAGTTTTTGCTTGGCAACATAAAAATGCATCATTGTCCATTACTGAAAGGCAACATTATCTTAAAATTAACATTATTTTGCACAACTAGAGCAAAACATTGCTCGTTGCGATCTCCTTGGTGATTGTACGACGTTTTGTACACCACAAACGGCAACATTTACAGTTTAATCCCTACAACATTACAGCAGGTTTTTACTCCCCAACATTAGGTCTCTTTTCACTGCAGTGCTTGGCATCAAGAACTTCACCCTTCACAAGTCAAATCAATCGATTATGAAAAGACAAGGACTAGCGTATTATTCCCAACCTGGCGAACATGCACCTCATCCACACATCTGTGTTAGAAATACAACTCACTAAAAAAAAAAATTCTCTCTCATCTTCAAGGTCACAAAACGGTGACTTCCATGATACAAAGAACACTTAAATCATTTTACTTAAGGCAGAATCGTTATGACCAAAAAAAAAAAAATCCACGCTGAAATATGCTTTCGAATCGTCTTGATTCTCTTACTGAGCGTAGGTGCTGAGAAAAATCCAGCTAAATGCATAGGATGTCGTAATCTTTAAAGGTCGCAAGTATTCACTGAATACCAGAATAATCCGCAGGAAGGCTCCAGAGAATCAGAGGGTCTTACGGTCATTGCTGCTTTGGAAGAGGTCGTCTAAACAACAGGATGTGAGGTTCTGGAAGGACAAGGAAAACAAGAAGTGACAATAATAATAAAGTGTCAATTTCTCATCATCAAGTGAAACCAGTGCAACACATAGACTCAGTGATTTCATTTTATTTACTTTCTTTCTCTTAAACTATACAGCCAAAAGTATGTGGACACCTGACCACCACACCGATACTGTATGCGATTCTTCTCCAAAAAAAAACAACTGTTGCATGCAATTGAATAGAACAGCTTTGTACAATGTAGAATTAGTTTCCCTCCAAAAACTAAGAGGCCCAAACCTGTTCCACCAGCACGACAACGCACCTGTGCACAAAGCCAGCTCCAGAATCTAGTGGAACACCTTCCCAGAAGAATGGAGGTTATTATAAACAGCAAGGAGAGTTGTGATGATCAGGTGTCCACCAAAAAAAAAGGCAATGTGCGTACATCGTATAGCAAAAACATTTAAACTTGTATGTAAATATCCAGTATCGCATTGTGGGACGTTCATATAGCATCACCACCGTGATACTGACCAGGTTCGTGAATCATGTAATGAACCCATCCGAGAGACTGCTGCACGCCGAGCCTCCTCCACTCGTCCTCAGACATCAGGTGGGACTTTGGGACTTGCTTGGCCAACTCCCGCGGCAAAACAACGTGCCTGGCACACACACGTACCCACACATACCAAAGAAGGCAAAGAAACAGCAGTTTAAATCACTGTCCAATTATAATGACCTTAAAATTATTATTATTATTATTATTATTATTATTATTATTAAAAAGCTGTAAACAATACGGCTCTGTATCATACCAGATCGGACATTTTCTAGTCTGATATATAATAAGTCGTGAACATGTATGTTGTCGATCAACACAGATCCCATACACAAACACGGGACACAACTCGTCTGATTTATCGTCTAAAAAATAATCCTGATTTATTATCTGAAACGTGACATGTCAATTCTGTCTTATGATCTCAAATTCATGAGTTTTCTTCTCAAATTTCTACCTCAAAATTATCTTAAACTTTTGAAAAAACACTGATTTATCATCTCAAAATTCTGACTTCTTCCACGGTTTTGCTCTCAGTCTTATCGTGATACATTTCAGAAGTATCGCGTTATGATATTTGAGCCAAATCGCGCAGCAGATGACCGCGTGACGCCTCTCGGTCATTTAGCTTTAAACGCAAAATCCGGCGTGTAAACTGACTCAACTTCAATCTCATACATTTACGGAACAATATTTTACTAGAAACTTGTTTAAGTAGAGAGCACGTAGTCCTGAGCCTGTTAGGTTTCCTTTCCTAGTTTCCTGGGGAAAATACTGAATTATCCGCCGCCTCAGTGTTTAGTAAATGAACCACGGTTAGTTTTGAAAACTTAACCGTTAGTCGGATTAGCTAGGAGTGCGAACAGTGATGTTTCAGTGTGGCTAAAAACAGAGCACTAGCGTTAGCTAACCCGGGTCGACTTTCGAATACTACGCACAGATTTTCTACTTATCTTACCTTTATTTCTTACATTACCTGTACTCGTAAAGGTCGTCGTTGTATTTATCGGAGTAGTAGATCTGTTTATGAGCCATTGCGGGTGCGGTTTAAAAACTATTCACCTTTGCCAAAGTTTTGGAATGCGTGTGTGTTTTTTTGGGGGGGGGTCGATGGAATGTTCTCGCGTGGCCGCACGAGCACTTTTTGAATGCGCGAATAAAATGAGATTCGGCGCGTCTGATTGGCTAGAAGGAACCACGTGACCAAACACCCGCCACTGAGCACGCGCACTTTTCAAGACTACAATGCGCGAGCAGCGCAGAACGCGACACTTTGACCGAATTCTAAATAGTTTCGTAGCTTCTACCTGGCAGCACTACAGTGAACGTAAAATGGCGTCGAAACACGCCATACCTAGTATAGTATGAGTTTACATGAGATTCAACCTGCATGCCGTTCATAAAAACTAAAATAAAAAACCCGCCCCTTTTGCTTGGATTGGCCAATGAACCAGGCTCACAGGCAAGTACGCCAGTTCCTGGGTGAGATCCATTTTGAAACGATCATGACTATGCCCTACTCCCTTCGAAGACTCGCTATGTAGGGGTCGAAAGTAACGACCATTTGGAACGCCTGTGTCGCACACATCTGCATGTAAACCCTGGAGACAAATCTCCTAAATATTCATGTGTGAAATTGTTTGATCTTCTTCTACTATATCATTTGCTGTAGAAATGTATTTATCTTTATTTGTTTATTATTATTATTGATCTATTCTTATCCGTCTCGGATCCGATTTGTTCTGACATTTTGAGCCTCCCATATCAATTTCTTTTTGATATACTGTATGTATATATATATATATATATATATATATATATATATATATATATATATATATATATATATATATATATATATGTATGTATGTGTGTGTATATATATATATATATATATATATATATATATATATATGTATATGTATGTATGAAGATGTATATCATCTTCACACACACACACACACATACATACACACACACACACACACACACACACACACACACACACACACACACACACACTACCAGTCAAAAGTTTAGAAACGCTCATTCTTTATTTTTATTTTATTTTCCACATTTTATAATAATAATAATGTCATCAACACTATGGAGTAACACAAATGGAACTATAGGAATTATGTTGTGATAAAAAATACAAAATAAATCAAAGTAATTTAATATTTTATCATCTTCAAAGTAGACGCCCTTTTTGCAGAGAATTTCCAGAAATGTATTCTTGGCGTTTTCTCACCCGATTTCTTGAGGAATCCCCCTGAGATGCTTTTTAAGCAGTATTAAAGGAGTTCACACCGACACTGGACACTTATCGGCTGCTTTTCGGAATATTTCGCTCCAAGTCGCCCATTTAAAAAAATATTTTTTGTAAATAAAATGTTTGTTTTCTAATTAAATAAATGAACATGTTGGCACAATTATATTTTTGCCTACAACACCGATTTCAATCGTTTAATCATACACCTTCAGATCAAAAGTTTTTTAAGATCATGAGAAACATTTCAGTCTCAAAACAAAATGTTTTGTGAAAAGTGTGAATTTTTAATCTTCTTGTTTTAAATGATGACACTGAAATATCTACAAAGCCAGTGTAGTGTAATCTCAAAGATATTAATATGCATATACTGTATGATAATATATATAATATATACTATCCATAATGTGCATTTTAGGTAAGATGCCATGTTTTACCTTTTTTTATTTATAAAAAAAAAAGGAGAATGACACCTCCTTGATTCAATGTAAAAAAAAAAAAAAAAGGCAGTTAAAACTATAAGGATGTGTCATTTATTTGACATTGTTGTATGTAATTGTATAACCCTCTAGCATAAAGACATGTAAACTTGTTTGTACTTTTCTGAAGTCACACGTTTCTAAACATAACAATAAAAACTGACAGTTGTGGAAATGAAACTGACTGTATTTGTTGTAGACTATAACAGACAAGTCATTTTGCATATTTGGATATTCTTTGGTTTATTTTTGCAGATCTTGTATAAAAGACTCACACAGTCCAAGTGAAAGGTTACTGAAATATTTACAAGTTAAATACAGAAGAGACTTTTTCTACATAGGCAGTGTCCAGGTGAACATATACAGATCAAGGTTCTTATAACTTCTAGCGTGAATTTTTAATATTATGACACTGGAATACCTACAGTCTCATTATCCGCCTCAACAGCATCATACAGGATATCCAGCCGACTCAAGTCGGTATCCTCTCTTCCTGTGAATGAGCACTGCTGAGGCATGGGGGCAGATTCTCTTGCCTCCTCCTGGGTGATTTGCTTATAGACCTGGGCTTCTACTGAGGCCTCTTCTCCTTTAACTGTGGATGAACAAACTTTGTCACTTCCTTCTCTTTCTTTCTGTCTATCTTCCTCAGGCATTTCTACTGGAAGTAACGGGGTCAGCTCCAGGAAGGGTTTGTAACGAGGTGTTATGGGTTTCACGGTTTGCGGAACATGGATTGGGATAAAATCATGTTTTGGAGGTTTCGCTTTGGAGGAAAACTTAGTTTTTTCTGATTTGCTTGGTGTGGCTGTGCAAGTTTTGGCAGCATATTCAGTAATGACTGATTTGTAGTCTGCAGTTTTCAAGCTTGCCTCAAGTGCTAGTGGATCTACGCCAATGTCAAGTGGTAAAAATGCTTCTGCAATGTCCATGTCCTCTTCAGCTGTCCCTTTCTGTCCTTCATCCTGAAAAACGACTCGTCGAGTCCTAGACTCCATTCTCGTTTCTTCTGGTTCCACCTGATGTAGCTGGATAGGTTCACATGGAGAAGAGTTAGCACTATTCCTAAAGAAATCAGTGATTTCATCCACATCGTCCAGCGTTCCTGTCTCATCCTTGTCGTTTTGTTTCAAGCCAAATGCATCCTGTGACCACATCCTAATGCCATCCTCTTTACAGTCATCATGTAATGGATCCACCTGAGTCACTGGAGTTTCATCTTTAAGCACAAATTTCTCCAAGTAACCTCTGTCTTCGAAGTCAGACTCCTGGCTGTGGAAGGACTTTTCTGAAGTCACGCTCTCAGTATCGTCTTGCTTCTTCCTGCTTCCTATGGCGTCTGCATACAAATCTGAGTACATAAACGCCATGGCCTTTGGTTCCTCCAACAGGACAAGATCTATGATTTTCTGAGGTCCTTCAGGTAGAAAAATCGGAGTAAGGATTGACTCTTGGCTACCAAATAGGGCACTTCCACTTTTCTTTAAGGGTGATTTTGGCTGCTCCTCTTCTTTATTGGCCCCCTTTGTTGTGTTTTGGAAATCTGGATCTTGTCCACCTCCATAAAACACCTCATCCACATGTTCGCTGATGATCTCCAGTCCACTGATAGATACAGAATCATCGGAACCTTCTGGTGCTGGTTTTCCATCGATGGCATTATCTTCCCCCTCATAAAGATCTCCTTGCTCAGTGGTGGTCTCAGGCTCTTGGTTAGCATCTACTGTAGAAACTGCTGATGGTGCCTGATGGTCCAAGAGTGTGAATTTCTCAAAATAGTCCTCGCTTGTACCTTGTTTTTGTGCTTGCTTGATCCGTAATGGCAAAGCTAAAGGCTCTGATTCTGCCTGGACTGTAGCTTGAAGATGTTCCAGATTTTCTGTCTCCTCAGATGACTCAGGTTCTTCAGGGAACTCACTGGCTTTTATAACAGGTGTGTCTTCAAGGTAAGACAAGTTATCTACTAGCCCTTTGCTCTCCTCCTCATCCACCGTGGACACCTTGGGGGGTACAACAATATTCAGAATCTCTGATCCCTCAGAGACCAGGCAGAACAAACGCTGCTTTCTTGCTTCTTTCGAGTCTTTCCTTTCGTCCTCTTTTTCTTTCTCGACTGTCACATTGGGAACGGAGACCTCCACCATGGCCGGCCTATCTGGTTCTTCTGGCACTTCGTCTGTTATCATTGGTAGCTTCTCAGGCACTTTATTCCGCTTCTTCTTCTTCCTCCTGATCATATGATCCTCGTCCATTATAAAGATGATTCTACCTGCCGTTTCTGAACCTGGACTGGTTGGACATCTTGGAACAAGGCTGTTGCAGAGATCTGGGGCAGGAGAACTGATTTCCGAAACCCAAGGTATAGAGCAGCGGCTAGATGCCGTCTCCCAGAGGATCCCGCTGTCCTCGTTCTGTAGTGTTACCATTGAGAAAGCTGGATCCATCATCAGGCACTGAAGTTTGGGCTTCACTACCTCTTCTTGGACTATTTCTCTCAGGCTGAAAGAAATCAATTGACTCACTTCAGTTTATGTGACTGAACCAATAATTAAATCACAGATGATAAGGAGTGACAGATGTTCCCAACTAATATTATGCAAATTACGTATATCATTCTGTAAAGCTGCTAGCTTTCTGCTTTTATCTGCAGCTGTTTTAATATCTAGCCAATCCAAACGGTTCAATGATATCTCAGTAATATAGTCATCAAATGGCTGAGCTTTTCAACATGGCACTCCAGGCAATCCTTCAGTATCATTGGCTCAAAGGCTTTGACTTTCTCCAATATGGTGGATCTTATAGTTGTTATGTAGGAATAAAACAAGTACAGAAGAAAATAAAACGGGTAAAAATTTGATACTAAACACATTTTATATGAGCTTCTGTGTAAAATAGATTAACAATTCAATTAAAAAATGTATTATTGTATTTACTTTGCATATGATTCATATAATTAACAAATGATTGCAACTCTTGCGCTGAGATTTTAGTCCGTAAAATGGTCCGCAAAATTGGCAGAAAAAAGTTTAAAATTGGTACAATTTTTAAAAACCTGTTACTCAAATCCTCGATTTCGTCGTTTATACTCTGAGCCCCTTCCTCCTCCATCGCTGCACCTTGTAATACAGTCATCTGGTTATCCAGGTCAGTTTTTTCCATCAAATCCATTTTTGTTTCTTTTTTCCCTTCTCAATAACTTCAGGAGCCCTTTAGAGTCCTACAAGTTGCTAGGTTCATGTCGTTGCCAGCAGGAAGATCTCTCTCTCTCTCTCTCTCTCTCTCTCTTTCTTGCTCAGCATTATCTCTAAATAGACAAATAGGCATCGGCTCACCACCAGCGCCATCTGTAAAATGCAACCCACTGGTACCTTAATGTGAACACATCAGTGCACTTGAAACTCGCACATAAAGTTATTTTCAAATTTTATGTGAGTGAAAGCACTCTAGAAGGGATATATGGGCTATACATAACTCTCTGATATAAGTATCAGATGATATGATACATATAGTGGGATTCCTGTTACTAAAAATATATTGCTGTAATGGGACAGCTACCTGAGGTTTCATTAAGCAGGGAAATTTTTCATAATGTAATGAAAATATTATGTTTATTACTTAATAGAAACTACGATAAACACCACATGACTATTCTGAAATATTTTCAAGACCAAATGCCAGTTGATGGACGAGAGGCTGAGAGACTTGCGATGTTTCATAACCGTACACACATAACAGATTGCATAAAATGTATTAGAAATAGTTAAATGAAAGATTACCACAACATTTTCTTAACATTACACTTCTAGAAATCTTTTGTTGTAAATGTTTTGGTTGTTATTGTGTAATGTATATACACATTGCTACATGACTGCTGCTTCTTTTGTAAAATAAATAAATAAATAAAATAAGGGAAAAAATGTATTTGTCAGCAAGTCACTGTGGTATAAGAACAATAAAACACTTCAGGACTGTCGGCTGTTATTGGAAAATAATCAAAGTCAGGTAACAGTAACAGTAACTCTGTTTCATTTTGGGATGCATCACACAACTCCAGTGTTGATTATTTTCCTATAACGTCACACCCCCAAATGTTTTATTCCTTACAGTCAAGCTATCTCGAATATACTGCTGAACGTTCCAATAACATTGTCTGGTAGCTGTGACATGTCCTTCAGGAGACTTGGAAGCTACAACTCAACCTTTTCTGTAGCCTACGTGTTGCATCACTCATCTCGGTTCTCGATATCTAAACTTGACCTACACTATCAAATGCACTAGTGTTTAAAAGCATGCAGATAGCGATTACTCGTTTTAACGTCACAGATGTAGAAGGTTTACTTCACTGTTGTCTTTCAAATGTATGTTCTAGCAGCTGGAGGTTGTATCAAATGTGTATTAGTCAATTATTTAAGATAAGGTGACCAACGCATCAGCACGTGGTGATTTTTTAATAGAGTCAGAACTCGCTATTAGATACTAAACTGTAAACCGGGAGGCACGGGTTGAGCTCAAGGTTCATGGTGTCACCTGTTAATGCCTGTCATCTGAGGTATGTGCATGTGTAACAGAAGAAGAGCAAGAAACCAAGACACAGCAAAAGCTGTGTGTGTGTGTGTGTGTGTGTGTGTGTGTGTGTGTGTGTGTGTGTGTGTGTATGTGTTGCTGGATTATACACACTGTAAAAGTTCTTGGTAAAATATTAAATGCATAATTTTTAGAAGAAATTAGCCTCTCAATGTATTTTAATAAAACTCCTGTTTGTTAAATTTACAGTTTTTAATGCTTAAGTGTTTCTAGATCTATCATTTAAAAAATTTATAATAAAATATTTTGATGTGCATCCATTCCATTCAATGTCTCTTCCAGTTCCTTCATTTCAAGCTTCTGTTTACATGATTTCTGACCCAGAAATAAACTCCACCCCCCAACAGTCAGAGCACAACCATTCAGGTCTGCCCCTTTTTTTTTAAAAAGCAACCCTTATGTAGTTTCTACAGTGGTGCCGGGGAAAGACTTTGGGCATAGAAAGGCTTCTCTGTGTTTCATTGCCATTACAATTCACCTCACAGGCAGTAGAGGGCTCTGAAAATTACAAAACCGCCCCTTTAAAAGATATGTTCACCAGATAAATGATACAAAAGCAATGAATTTCATCCATTCATTTTCAGTAGGCGCTTTATCCTGGTCAGAGTCGCAGTGGATTCTGGAAACTCAACTCCAGATGTAGTTTTTTGATTGATTTACAAAAATTAATTATTTATAATAATAATTAAAAAAAAAGAATAACATGTCATTTGTGATTTTGTAAGCTTAAATGTACAGGGGTGCTGTATAGTTTTATTGTAACACTTTTTTCTTTCTTTTTTTTCTTTTTCTTTCTTTCTTTTTTTTTTTTTTTTTTTTTTTAAAGTTTTCCTAAGCACTACATCTGGTTTCAAAATTATTGGCACCCCCTACAAATAATGATTGGGGAAGGATAGCCTAACAGCCACTTTCTGTAATGTCTAACAAGGTGGAAGATTGGATCTTGGACAACTTATGTTGATGTTGACGTGGTGAAATTGTAAGTAATAAAATAATGGAAAGTTGCCTGGAGATTTGAAAATATAGCAAAAAGAGAATGAAGTTATGGAAGGATGAATGAATGGATGGATGAGTGCATGGGTAAATGTGTAAGACGTGTGATTGAATTATTCATGCAATTCAGTTAAAGTCCACAAGATGGCCTTCATTAGTTGTACGTCTACAGTATAACCTTGTGTTTCATACAAAAACTGAGCAATTTATTTCACTTCCAAATCAGATCCCAATTAACACAAATTATTCCAGTAAGCAGTGAGGTTTATATGTGACCTCTTCAGTAACTTCATCTAAAATGAAATGAAATCAAATGAAAACAGATGTAATAAAGTGATCAGAGTAGAGGAAAATAAACTGGTGGTTTTACATGAGAGACACTGATATCTGATTCGTTATACATTATAGTCATATTACTAATTATAATTAAAATGTCTAAGTGGATATTCTACCCAGCTCATTATTGAGTGGAGCTCCCAACATCATTATACATAATAAATGACTTTATAAATGATCAATTATGCTCGAAATCTGTCAAAATCAGCTGACAATATATCAGTGGCCATCAGTCAAATCCATTTTGTTATAACTGTTATAACTTTATTTTTTCCACGACATGATCTGGTGAGAATTCACAACACGTAGTAGTCTGGAGTATAAAGTGTAGCATGGACACAAAACAGGAAGTGATGAAATAATTTAATGTCCGTTTTATTGCGTCACAATTTAGTGCTGAGGCTGACATGCTGTTCGTGGAGGGTGGGTCATGAAGTTTTAATAATTTCTTACAAACATTACACCAGGAAATGTCCTGTCTCATACAGATATATTTTTCTTTAATAGTTATTTTATATATATATATATATATATATATATATATATATATATATATATATATATATATATATATATATATAAAATTATTAATTAATATATATATATGTGTGTGTGTGTGTGTGTGTGTGTTTATATATATATATATATATATATATATATATATATATATATATATATATATATATATATATATATATATATATAGCAGGGGTTTGTCAGGCAGTAGTTCTGGAAATAAAAGGCATTCGATTTTTGGCAACCCATTTGAAGAGATTTAGGCCTAATCTGGCAACCCTGGCACTGGGATGAAGAGATAAAAAGAAACGTTTCGATGTAAATATTTTGTGGGCATCAGTCAACTGTGTATGTTCACTCCACCAGCAAGCCGTTTTGATACTCACTGATTCGAAACTGTTTTGTGTCCCTTTTGAACGACTCTTTGAAATGAGCCGATCGAGAGAATCGATTCATTTTGCAACAGTGTAGGGAATGAACAGACAATGTGTTCCTAACAGGTTCAAATACAGGAGATGCATTATTAGTTAGTTAGTTTGTTATTGCTGTTTTTTTAGAAAGCTTGCCAGAATGATTCACACGGCATTTGGTTGAAACTAAACACCATGATGGTACACAACAACAACACAAAAAACCTGAGTGAGCAGGAGGTTTTTACTTTCATATGAGACGAGCAAGTGGTCAGATATGAAGCAGGCAAAACCAAAATAACGACCACATTCATTAACATAAACATGCATTTTCGGCATCTTCAGTAACTGCATGTCAGAGTCGTGCTGGGTTAAAGTAGCCTGTGCGACAAGATTTTGTTTAGATTTTTTCTAAATAGAGCCAACTAATTTGTTAGAAAATATATCAGTCAGGTAAAAAATTTAATTAATACGTGCGCAAACAAGATTTAAAAACAGTGCACATCTCTAGTTTGGATTAATTATGAACCTGTGTGATGGATCTGAGATTGAGGAACTGGAGCCAGAATTCACACAATGTGCTGAGAGTGCTGACAAATCTACATCTCAGTTTTCACCCCAGTGTTTCCAGGGGAATAATGGTAAGGTTTAAGGGTATCTTGAGGTAACAATTTGATATTTGATGATACCACTGAATCTATTATCATACAATTTTGATTCATAAGGCAATGATTCATTTGAAGATAACACTGAAACTGCTACGATACGATAATTATGACATTACAATACACTATGATATGATACGATACAACTTTACAACACAATACGGTATGATACGATACAATACGACATGTTACAATACAATATGGTATAATACTATACAATACGAAGTTACAATACAAAACAGTATGATATGATACAATATGATGTTACAATACAATATGGTATGATACTATACAATATGACGTTACAATACAAAGCAGTATGATATGATACAATACGATATTACAATATAATATGACATGATACAATACGATGTTACAATACAATATGACATGATACAATAAAATGTTACAATACAATATGACATGTTACAATACAATACGGTATGATATGAGACGATACGACATGTTACATCACAATATGTTATGATACAATATGATACAATGCAACATGTTACATAACAATATGATATGATACAATACAACATGTTACAATCTAATATGATATGATACAATACGATACAATACAACGTTACAATACGATATGATACGATACATGTTACTATCCAATACGATATGATACAATACGATACAATATGATGTTACAATACGATATGAAACAATACGGTACAGTATGATGTTACAATACAATATGATACGATACGACATGTTACTATCCAATACAATATGACACAATACGTTACAATACGACGTTACAATACGATATGATACGATACAATAAAATACGACATGTTCCAATCCTATACGCTATGATACAATATGATAAAACATGTAAACACAAACATGCATTCCGGACCTTAAAACAATGTTTTCCAGTGTGGTTTTCTCAGAGAGCCGTAATACTTTTCTCCTGAGCTCACAGATTAAATCACATTCTACATATGGGGACAACGTGGCTTAGTGGTTAGCACGTTTACCTCGCATGAGTGCGTGGAGTTCACATGTTCTCCCTGTACTTAAGGGGCTTCCCCTGGGCACTCCGGTTTCCTCCTTCAGTCCAAAGACATGCATTGTAGGCTGATTGGAGTTTTCAAATTGTCCATCATG
Organism: Ictalurus punctatus; assembly: GCF_001660625.3. NCBI lineage: Eukaryota > Metazoa > Chordata > Actinopteri > Siluriformes > Ictaluridae > Ictalurus > Ictalurus punctatus. The sequence continues at coordinate 6,620,962 of NC_030433.2, read as the reverse complement.
TTGGATTGTGTCCTGTGACGGGTTGACACCCCATCCAGGGCGTCCTCCACCTTCTACCCCAAGTTCCCTGGACTCCGTAGTGACTCGTGACCCTGTGTAGGATAAACACTACAGGAAATGGATGGATGAACGTTCTATATATTTTTTCAACTTTATTCGTATTATTATTATTATTTTATTTATTTAGTTTTAAATCAGCTAGGCCTATTGCACCTTTAAAGAATGATTTTTTTCCCCCCTGAAATTCGACATATTTGCATAATATTTTGTATTATTTTGTACTTGGGTGCCAAATGTTTAAGAACTATATCATAATCGTATCTTTTTTTTTTTTCTGCACGCCGCTTTGAGTCAGTGAATCAAATGAATCAAATGTATGCATTCAAGTCCCTGTGGTTCAATTCACTTCGAAAGAATCAACTCAGTCAAGTGAATCACTAATATGCGCTGCTTGGGGATTTTTTTTTTCCACCGGAGAGCTGTAACTAGGCAACGGGGCGAACACAGGGCACCTCGAAAATATTGTAAATGGATGAATGAGCATCCACGGTATATTTATTTGCCTTGCCCAGGATGGACTGCATGTAATAACAGTGTAGATGTGAACACTGGTCTTATTTTTGATTGGCGTTTGGAGATGGAGGAGTAAAGGCACCGTCGCGCACGGACATAAACGCTGCTGTCTGGCCTTCTTAATCTGATTTTAGTGCTGGAGGAGAATTTATTATTATTATTATTATTATTATTATTATTATTATTGATATTATTAATAATATAATTAGGTGGGTTTTGTGTTGTTGAGAGAGAGAGAGAGAGAGAGAGAGAGAGAGAGAGAGAGAGAGATTGTGGGCTGGCTGTTCGGTGTGAGAATGCACATTGCGAAAGAGAGCTCGCTTTCTCTCGCCATCATGCCCTCACACGTCTGTACGGATTAGCGGTGGAGATAAAAAGCCTCTCCGGAGTTTGCGGTGCTTTTGCGTGGCATGTCGGAGTGAAAGACACAGACGCGGACAGCCGACAAAACTGCAACAACCCAGCTGCTTCCAGCTCTCAGTCTGACAAAATGGGGTACGTACTGGATACAGCTGTGTTTGTTTTTGTTTTGTTTTTTGTTCCCCCTACCCCCCTGAATCTTCTTCTGGAGTTCTCATCCACCTCCGACACTCCTGCCAGGGCCTCTTGAGTCTTTAAAACCAGGTGAGAAGTAAGCGGTTTTGTGGGTGCGTCCCAAATCACATCCTCCAAACAGCACTGCAGAATGATGAACCTGTGCCATTTATCAACTAGTAGAGGAAAAGTACCCGGATGCTACGTTATATCCGGTCAACATCTGTCTGCAGAGCACGAACAAAGCTGTGCATTTGGGGGCGTGGCTTTTAGCGGTTTAGGTTTCAGTACATCATATCATACCCAATTATACAAAAGTTCCACTAATTCGATCGGACGAGCGGCATTCCAAGAGTGCTGATATTTTGTACAACCGCACCGGGACGTTTCACTGTTTCTATCAGTCTGTTTCTGTTTCCATGTCAAAACGGTTGCTACAGCAGAGCTAGCGACATCGTCAGTGGACATGGCAAAACGATCCATTTTTCAGTTCTGACTGGAAATATACGAAAGCTCGTCAGGCGAAGATGAAAAGGAAGAAGGGAAGCCAGTTTCACCGGAAGCGCCTTTAAAACAGGAACGTAGCAATCGTTTTGAGCTAGCTAGCCGATGGGCTGTCGGTAGCTATACGCGAAAAATTTGAATAAAACATCTGCGAATACACAAAAAAAAAAAACCTGGTGCGTTTCGCTTTTTGCCATTTTTACTTTTCTAAACCAATTATCCGATCACATTGTCTGTTGAGGCAAAGTCACACGACGGTTTTTTTTTTAATGCGCATTGAGGAATTTATTCTGTAAATCTGTTTCTGTCGTAGTTTATGCGCTTGTCTTCTTACTGAGTAAAAAAATGATCCGCCTCAATCGAAAGTAGAAGTTTCTTAGGCGTGTTTTGGAGATTTTTTTCACATCTAGTGTTTCCATCCAGATGTCTATTTTTTATACAATATCCCAAAACGTGGATAGAAACATAGCTAGTGTGGATTCTTCGTGATCTATTTCCGTTCGTGACGCAAAAATAAACAAACGATTTGAGTCCGAAATGTCAGTTACTCGAGATTCATTTCTTATTTATAAAACGGTTGTACAGAAGTAACATCACACTCGCAATCATCACAATTATACTGAATATTATACTGATATTAAGTATAACCGCACTCATGCGTTACTCTTGTCTAATTATTTTATGCATTAAATTGCTTAAAGGTAGTCAGTGTTTTTTAAATTCCTTAGTTGTACAAATAACCTAGAAGATATCTAGAACATGATTAAAAAAACATTGGAATAAGCCATGGCCTTAGCAAAATCGTATTAAATCAATGAGAAAACTCGTTTGGAAAACTGACTTTCGGTCCTGAATACTTGTTTGTGTTTGGATGCACCTTCTGTCAGTCATTTTGCAGACACTCTACACCAGGGGTGTCCAATCTTATCCGGAAAGCGTCGGTGTGGGTGCAGGTTTTCATTCCAACCAAGCAGAAGCCACACCTGAGTCCGCTGAAAGCGAAGATCAACTGATTAAACAGGTGGAATCCTTTCTGGATAAGATTGGTCTACACTATAGGCCACCGTAGATTCTGATTGCAGAGCTTCGTTAACATAGGCCGGAATCATTCAAACGTCAAACCCATCTATCCGTTATAGGACTAATCTTGAGGGGAAAAAAAGCTTACCTAATGTACCTTTAAACACAATTCTAGATGGTATTTGAGCGTACATAACTGTTCCGTGACGGTACGCCTGAGAGCTTCAGGGTCTCTGGTTCAACCCTGAGCTCGGGTTACTGTCTGTGTGGAGTTTTGAATGTTCTCCTGGTTTCCTCCATGCTCTCTGGTTTCTTCCCACCTCCCAAACAGTGCAAATAGGTAGACAGGCTACGCTAAATTGCCCCTTGGTGTGAACGAGTGTGTAAATGTGTGAGTGCACGGTGCCCTGTGATGAACAAGCGTCCCATTTAGGGTGTATTTCTGGATTTCACACACAGTGTTCCCAGGATAGACTCTGACTAGGATAAAGCTCTTACTGAAGGGCCAGTAGTGTATTCTACACACTTATAAGTCTGTAAATATAAGCATGTAGTGTGTAAAACCAAAGGCAGGGTGGTGTGACGAAGCGGAGTTACTGTTCCCAACACAAAGATGATTATTTATCTGTAACAACACAACCTGAAGTGTTTTACTCCTCTTATACCAAAGGATTTTGCCAATAATGAAAATGTTTGATAATTAATAAACAACGTACGTCTACAAGACAAGTTAGTTCATGTTATCACTTATGCTATAAACTCACAGTCTCTCTTTTTTCCCTCTCTTTAAGTTAATAAGGCATAAAAAAACAACAACACAGAGCTTGTCATGTTACCAAGAAATTGTTGAAGCCCAAGATTTGGAACACCTATGGGTTTCAATTAACATTTACCCAGCATAAATAACAAGCACACTGTAGAGTACTAAAGGTATTTAATATTTATATTTATATATATAATATTATATTACTCATATTTACCCAGCTGGACTGTCTGTGTTCATTCGGTTCATTTTTGCTGTACATCACTGCACTTGTGTTAATACGTAATGCTGAATGTGTAGTGAAATAAATATTAGATTGCAAATCACAATTACATTTGAATCTGTTTTAAAACTTGATTCCAAAAAGGTCAGCGAGTTTGTTGTGATGCGTTTCCTGCTGTGTGCCTGTGAAAAACTGATGCATTACACCCGAATAGCTACTGCAGAGAATACTGCACATGGACACGGTGCATAAGCTGATAATGTGAAGCAAACGGGCTGCATTAAGGAAAAGGTCATAGACAGTGGCAGTCTGTTTCACATTCGCACGGACTTGAACGACCGGAGAGGTGCTTGAAGCAGCGCCAGCTCAGATGCTGTCAGATATAAACGAAATAGCTTTAAAATAAATAAATAAATAAAAATAAGACATGGCAGTGTTTCTGCCTCACTTGGCATGCAGCGCTGACTCGTGTCTCAGGCAGAAATTAGATGGGATGGAAACGGCACACTTAAAGGATGGCAGGCATACATGTCTCGCATGCGCATGTGTGTGTGTCAGTGTGTAGTGGTGGTGAGGTCGAGGGAAAGAGCCATTATGTGGTTGACATTAATAGCTCTTGTATTAAAGCTTGAATAATATAAACCATATAATCCAATATCACTTCAGGAATATCACTGGATCTATTTACAGTTTCATTTCAGTGATATGCAACACTAAGCAGCAGCAGTACAAATATTCAGTTATTTCTTCAGAAAAACTGCTAAAATGTTGGTTAAAATGGATTCATTACTATTAGCTGTAGGTACTCTATCAAAACAACATTTTTCTGAATTTCACATGCTTTATTTGTTCATTAAAGAAAGCTACTTAAAAGGTCTAAAAACTATGCAGCGCCACCCCAGGAATGAAGTTTTTGGTGCCATAATATTGTTCTGGTACAGCATAATAACATAATAACCAGATCGCAGATGTAACTTCAGACTTGGGCACTATTCAGAAGTTAAACTTTTCCCATGTAAATATTGACAACTTTTGAACTTACATTTACATTTACATTTATTCATTTGGAAGACACTTTTATCCAAAGTGACTTACAAACGAGAAAAAACAAGCAAACTTAAGTCGTCGACTCTAAATACAGCCCTTTGGTGCATACTGGGTACTTTTAAAGCCTGAAACTACCCCAGTAGCTCTCTCTCTCTCTCTCTCTCTCTCTCTCTCTCTCTCTCTCTCTCTCTCTCTCTCTATATATATATATATATATATATATATATATATATATATATATATATATATATATATACACACACACACACACACACACACACACACACTACCAGTCAAAAGTTTAGAAACACTCATTCTTTATTTTTTCCCCCACATTTTATAATAATAATAAAGTCATCAAAATTCTGGAATAACACAAATGGAACTATGGGAATTATGTTGTGATAAAAAATCCAAAATAAATAATTTTGTATTTTATCATCTTCAAAGTGGACACACTTTTTGCAGAGAATTTCCAGAAATGTATGCTTGGCGTTTTTTCACCTGATTTCTTGAGGAATCCCCCTGAGATGCTTTTTAAACAGTATTAAAGGAGTTCACACCGTCACTGGACACTTACGGCTGCTATTTCGCTCTGAGTTCTCAGTTTAAATAAAACATTTTTTGTAAATATATATGTTCGTTTTCTAATGAAGTCACTGAATATGTCGGCACAACTATATTTTTGTCTACGACACCGATTTCAAACCGACACCGATTTAATCACATACCTTCAGACCAAAAGGTTTATAAGATCATGAGAAACATTTCAGTCGAGTGTATATACACAGTGTTAACTTTTGTTAAGGTCTTGTCATTCAGAATCTTGTATGTGATTGATTCTGTTCTCTTTGCTAGATTTTCAACAATTAAATAAAGATCAAGCTAGTGAAAAGGCATTTGTTTGACCCACACAGAAGTCCAGCAGAGCCTCAGGGCATTTGGCCAGTCTAAAAATAGTGTCTGTATCTGACATATGTCCCTTTTCAGTGTTGGGTTGCAGCATGGCATCGAGAGCCAACACTGCTGAGCTTTATATAATGACTACAATTGCGCCGCACTGGATGCAGAGTACAGATCGGACCACTAAACGATAAAGGAAAGGCAGTGGTTCAAGCAGAAAAGCAGGGTGGCATTGCCTAATACCAGTAACAGCACAAGGACGTGTCGGTGTGTGTGTGTGTGTGTAGAAATGTGCGGGAGAGTCAGGTTGATATTTTTATCAGCTGTGGTAGGACAAAAACAGCAGTCGCACTTTGTGAGAGTAAATGCGGAATAAAAAGACACTCGTACATGATAGCATGCTTAGTTCTAAAAAAAAAAATAAATAAATAAAAAAAAATTTTTAAAAAATTGAAGGTGCTACCTGTTCAGCGTCAAATGCTGCTAAAGTGTGAGCATCTGCTAAATCAGGGAAATGTCCAAAGTTAGACATCTGCTAAATTGCCAGATGCCCATATTAAATATCTGCTAAAATAAGAAGGCGTGTTCTTGCCAAGCTACCTTGTAACTGTCAAGGGCAAGAGTACAGAAAATATTACTGTAAAATTTACTTGCTTGTAGTGCTAGCAGCTAAACCTCAAGTTACCAAAGGAGGTTATTGCTATCTAGTTAGCTAACTCAGCTAGCCAGCATCTCCTCCTGCTGTAACTTGAGGTTTAGCTGCTAGCACCAGGGCAAATACGTTTAAAGGAATGTTTTCTGTTCTCTTGTCCTTAAAAGAGTTTTTTTTTAGCTTAAAATAAAAGCTCTTGCCAATTTACCTTTAAAATAAATTACTTTCATGGACAAGAGAGCACAAAACATTCATGTAAAAGTACTTGCTTTTAGTGTTAGCAGCTACTGTAAACCTCAAGTTGCCACAGGAGGAGGTTTTTGTTAGTTATTTAGCTAACTTAGCTTATCAAGGTCTCCTTCAGACAAAAATCCCAAACTTTAAATATGAAACGGACAAATATTTCATGCCTATATTAGCAGTTTTATTTCACAATCAGAATATAAAGCACTGTTAAAACAACAAAGAAAAAGTTAATAGAAGTCAATAAAAAGAAAAATTACGAGTCATCTTGTTTGCTTTTGGAGCTAACTTATTTCGCAGATGAGTCACAGTGTTAAATGCAACTATAAACAGATAAAAAAAAAAAAGTATGCTTTTTAATTATTATTTTTTTTTTTTTATAAATAAAATGTAATAGCTGGCATATTGATGAATAAAACACTTCAAGACATGCTATAAGAAAATAAGCATGTTTAAGTAAGTGAGAGTAACTCTGCTTCATCAGACCATCCCACTGGTGAATACTTTCCTGTAACAATATACCCGACAAAATTGGGTAATTAAGTGCCGCTTTTGTGGAACCACCAGTGAAAAGGACTTAAAGTGGCACTTTAAGTTTAGACTGAAGGGAATGTAGAGGGGTGTAAAGTGTGTGTTTTTGATTGAATAAAGACCAGCCATGCAGGCATTTGGTGTGGTGTACAGCTTGGTACCAGAGTAATAAAGTAATAAATGATTGTATGAGGTGCATAACACATTATGATTATACACACTGTATAACATATAGCCATAACTGGAGTGTCTTAAAGCAACCTATCTCCTGATGTAACTACTCCCTCTTGCTTCTATAAAGAAATAGCTTCTGCTGGATTTTTTTGATGCCTGATTTCACGTCCTTGCATGTACTGTAGGTTCAGGTGTGTGCATGTTAATTGATTATACAACCCAGTTATGCAACTCTTAGAGATTTCTTTCATGTTGCCTCGAAATCACTGTGGCTGTTTGTATCTAAATTAATTGCAGATTCTGCAGGTTTGTATAATTAAGTAGATTTAATTTACATGAAATCTGAACCAAATGTATGCATGTGAGGAGAGACATTTGAATAATTGTTTAAACACCTTGCATTCAATTATAATTGGGGTTATTTCGAAGGGTGTGCAAACTTTTTCACTCCACTTTGTATCCTAGTGTTATTGTATCTGCCCTGATGATTTGCATGATCTGTTATTGTGTGTAGTTAATGTCTGATAAGACACACACACACACACACACACACACACACACACACACACACACACACACACACACACACATACACAGTGTATGCCAATGTATTGCAGTCTGTAGTACTGTGTGTAGTACTGCTACAGTAGTGTGTAGCAGAGTATAACAGAGTTAGCAGAGTATAACAAAGTGTAGCAGAGTATAACAGTGTGTAGCAGAGTATAACAGTGTGTAGCAGAGTATAACAGAGTGTAGCAGAGTATAACAGAGTGTAGCAGAGTATAACAGAGTGTAGTAGAGTATAACAGTGTGTAGCAGAGTATAGCAGTGTGTAGCAGTATATAACAATATATAACAGTGTGTGGCAATATATAAAACGGTATTGCAGTGTGTAGCAGTGCATAGCAGTGTATTGCAGTGTGTAGCAGAGTAAAGCAGTGTGTAACAGTGTATAACTGTATTTCAGTGTGTAACAGAGTACAGCAGTGTGTAGCAGTGTATAACAGTGTAGAACAGTGTGTAGCAGAGTATAGCAGTGTGTAACAGTGTGTAGCAGAGTATAGCTGTGTGTAGCAGTGTGTAGCAGAGTATAGCAGTGTGTAGCAGTGTATAACAGTGTACTGCAGTGTGTAGCAGAGTATAACAGTGTGTAGCAGAGTATAGCGGTATGTAACAGTGTGTAGCAGATTATAACAGTATGTAACAGTGTGTAGCAGAGTATTGCAGTGTGTAACAATCTGTAGCAGAGTATAGCAGTGCGTAACTGTGTGTAGGCTGTAGCTCAGGGATCAGAGTGAATGTATAGATGTAGAGAGATTTTGTCTAATTTGGTCTGCACTTTGAGCAGATGGGCGCTCTCTCACCTTCACCCTCAGCCTGTGTCTGGTATTTAACACCTCACATTGTGTGTGTGTTGGTGTATGAGAGAGAGAGAGAGAGAGAGAGAGAGAGAGAGAGAGAGAGAGAGAGAGAGAGATAGATAGATAGCTAGAAAGAGATACACACACACACACACACACACACACACACATACACACACACACACAGAGTGAGGTACTTACTCTCTGTTTCTCAGAAATGTACTGGCAGTCTGGTGATGTACATGGCATGAGGAACTATGTTTCATGGACACTGCACAAAATTAAACGTAACTAGAAATGGATAAAAAGTATGACGTGTATAATTACAATACTCTGCTGTTATTGAACAATAATCAAATTCGGGGTGGTAACAATAACTCTGATTCACGTCAGGCTGCATAATACCACCCCATTGTTGATTATTTTTCTATAATTTTTCGTCCCAAAATGGTTTAATGACCTTATTCCACAGCAGTTTGCCCAACTTGATGATAAATTGATGGCTATAAGCTTCCATTATCTGTTAGCTACATTAGCCTGAAAGCTCCAGAGCAAAAAATAAATTCAGACGCCAAACGGAACTGTTTTTGCTGATCAGCTACATTTGGGCTAAGGGGAAAATGATGCGAAATTCATTTTTAACACTCTTATATATGATAGAAAGGACGTTTGAGCAAGAACATGCTAATAAAGAGATGATTAGTGGGCAGTGCAGATGTTCTTTCGCTTGTGTTTTGAGATTGAGAGAGAGAGGTCGAAAGAGAGAGAGAGAAAGAGAGAGAGAGAAAGAGAACTGCTGATACGAAAAGGGGCTGATTTGTTTTGCAAAGTGACCCAGACCTTTAATCATTCTGTGTGTGTCCTGCATGCTGCCTATTGTGTGACAGATTACCAACTACATTCAGTATTCACGCACACACACACACACACACACACACACACACACTCACACACACACACACACACACATTCACACATTCCCTGGACCAGTGAGAGCGTTGTGATCCTTCACACACTCCTGCTCACACACTGAGAGCTGCTTTTTGCCAATCATGTTAATGTTAATCAAGAACTCTTGTTTTCTTTTTTGCTGTTTGCTTACAGGCTGTTGTTCTGCGGTGTGTGTGTGTGAGAGAGAAAGAGAGAGAGAGAGAAATGTGTGTGGGAATGGAGATAAAATGAAAGAATACATTATCAAAAACACATTATTAAATACTTAATAATGCATAGAGTCCATTTTTTGCCTCCAGGACAGGTTTTTTAGTCTGTTCTTGAACGCTGGCGTACAAGTCCTTCAGGATATTAGATCATCTGTGAAGAGTAAAGGCTATGGACGAAGTTGGAAATTATGCTATGTGCTTAAGAACTTTTCATGAAAGCGAGTTAAAGTCCCCCCGAATTACAAAACGTGAAGTCTCAATGGTTACCACATTATTTTAGGAGATGCCGTATACACTAGACCTTGGAATGCTTAATGAGGGATGTTCGTAAGCCAGTTGTAGTGAGTTCTCTGTCCTAGTATTTTATTATTGTAATGAGTATTGTAATGATTTAAAATGACATGTTCAGAGTGTGCAGTACATTAATATTTAGATCTCGTGGTTGGGAAGTGAGTTGAAGGGTTTTGATGAATCATTTTGAACTTATGATGAAGAAATTTCATGATAGAATATACTGTATGATAAACAGAAAACCTGTTTGTCTTTAAAACTATGTTGTATTAAAAAATCCAAGATCAGTTGTTAAATGATATTCTGTTGAAGGTTTTACCAAAACTGGGGTTTTCCAGGTTTCCGGTTTTTCTACCTCCAGCACCTGACTCAGCTGCTGGAGAAGGAAAAACACATAAGTATGCAGGTCCGTGTTGAAATCCCATGTTCTTGGTTTTGTGAATGCTACAGTATGGCTTGTGCTTTATCTGTAATAATTGTGGGTCTGCCCATGTTTCTTTGTTTGTTGGACAATAGGTCGTGTTATCGCCGTGACTAAACTGTTACTGATTCTTTTACTTGGACTAATGCTAAAGGGAAAATTCATTGTGGCTCACCATCTGGCAACCCAGCGCTCTGATTACCCAGTGGTGCACCAACGCTTACGCTAAACAGGGATATGTTACAGGGCCACGGGCCAAATTGAGCATCAGACACACCAGAAATCTGGTATTTAAGGATGTTTATTGCATGTCAGGGTGCACTGAATACCAAACTCGGATCTTATTTGCATTTTGAGCGAACGATGTTTGTAGCTGCTATAATGTTTTTCTTTTTTCGCTGACGTTTTAGAACATCAAACGGAACTGTAAACGGATACATGTTACGATGACGTTGTTTGATAAATAACAAAGCGTTAGCGTTGCCAGGTTGCTGTGGCATAAGAGGAATAAAACACTATAGGACGTGTTGTTAATGGAAAATAGTCAGCTTTGGGGACGCAACAGTATCTTTTCGTCACACCACCCGTCACTGATTATTTTCCTATAACAGCAAGCCCTAAGTGTTTTATTCCTTACATGTCATCTAAAACATTATTGGAGCTTGGCTGACATTTTGCTTAATTCATTAAGTGGATTGGGATAATACGTAATAATTTGGGACACGTAGAAGCCAAATTTCTTAATGAACTTAATGAAGTATTTGTATAATGTAGAAGTCTTTCCGTTTACGTTAGCCGTTTTCTGTGAGGTCTTGGCCTGAAAGCTTCAAACTATTGAGCACAGGAGTGTGGAAATTTTGTTTCCAGGGGATGTCTCTTTCAAAAATGCACTCTTTTAAACAGTTCTGATGGTCGATATTATTTGTCATTGTCATTAATGCAACAGTCAAGTTTGTTTAGCGGGAAAGGAAGCAAACGGCCACTATGCCATGAATGGATTCCAGATATTAAATAAGAGCTGGAAAGCTCCATTTTGCTCCCTTAATTAACGAGGACAGAGAGAGGACTAGTCCTCCTGTGAGAGCAGGAGACGTGAGAGAGATGTCCCTAAGCACCCTACAGTGATTCTGTCCCAGAAAACAGCCTCGCAGTTTCTTAATGAGGTCTGAGTCAGCTAATTACATCTCTCTACTAATACTACTACTTTCTATATTCTGTATGAAAGTAGGTATTTAAATATCTTGACTAGGTTTCGTTTGCATCTTACCAAGGATGGGCAAATGAAACATCTTAAAAACAGCTTTGGGAACAAAACAGAAACAATGGGAGGTTCTTGCTCAATACAAGTTCTTTAGGTACCACTTTCTGTCACTGTCACTCCCCCTTTGTCTGCTGTGCCTTCTTCCTTGCCCTCCTTTCAAGCTGCGATGTTATCTTTATTCCCTTAAGTGCCCCTAGAGGGAAATTTCAGAGATGCAGGGATGTGGAAGTAGACACACAGCAGAACAATGATACACCAAACAGACATTCCTCCCCTTCACTGATGGAGAAACAGACAGAATTAGCTTAATGATGTTTGAGAATGAGGCGTAGCTCCACTCTGACCTTCTGTTTTGTAACTGCAGGAAGTAGGAAGCAGAAATTTTGCTTTGCATGTTGAAATTGCTATCAGAACATCTTAGGGTTTTTCTTTCGGTCTATTGCAGGCGATCGAAGCGCTATCTGTGTTGTAACTGTGCTGTGAAATTATATTTGGAATTTAGGTTTTAACTTCTTTGCCATAAATGACTTAGAGAACGTAATAGATTAATTCTGTTGAATTCTTCCTTCTGATTGGTCACAAGGTGTTGTTTCGTTTCTATAACAGCAGCTCAGACAATAGTGCCAGCTGCAGTACAGATCATGGGTTTGTCAATCCGTCCAGGATTTCACGGTTTTGCGATTGCAAAATCAAGCATCGGCGCCATATTTGGAGGAGCTTGCAAATTTTCAAAATTACCACATATTTTCCGCAGGTTTGGGCAGAGGCGCGTCGCGTAACGTCATCGCGACACGCATTCAGCCAAAGCCCTCTTCGATTCAGGTGCGTCGAACATGAGTACAGCTAAAAGGTCTCATTTACCAACAAACATCCCTGCGTAAGAGCGTGCAGAACAATTTTGCACAATTTCGCCAATTCAAGTAGTTTTCTGCAAAAAAGCGCGATTTTTTTAAAAAGCCACTGCAAAACCAAATGTTTTTGGCCGTAAAACCCCCCCCCAAAAAATCTGTACGGACGGGTTTATATGAACATGCTTGTTGTCATTTCTGCTGTAACAACTTACACATTTCTGGAAGGAGTCTCCTGTGTCAGCACTTTACAACAGTAGGTTTTATTACAAGGGAAATTTTTCTGGTTTCTGTGTAACATGACGAGCTGTGTTTTTTGTTAAATGTAACTATAAATGGATAAAAAGCATGAAATTGTTTTACTGACAAATTGTAGTTTTGGAAAAAACGTTTTGGAAAATAATCAACCTTGTCATGGTAACAGTATAACTCTGCTTCACCACGACACCCCATCACTGATTATTTTCCTGCGACGCTGAATGTTTTATTCCTTGCGTATACCGTATACAGTATGTCACGATCAGAAAGGAAGACCTTTACACTGAACCCTAAAATAAACGAGTTGGTTCATTTCGTTCTAAGGGTATTCAGTCTTTTGCATCCTGATATTTTCTGGGTTAAAGATTGATTGAGGCAGGAAGAGAGAAATAACGCATGCCAACGTCTAAATGAACTTAAAGGCCACAGAGTCACAGGCTGTAACAGTGACTGACTCATCTCTCTGCTACACTGCATTTGAATTACAGTCATCCGAACAACAAAACCTTCTCCGGAGCAACGCTTCCATTATAGCACATCAGACAAAGAGTTTGTCTTTGTAGCGGAAACACGTTGGACGGAACGGATTTGCATAGCGGCGCCATCAATCATGCACACACACACAAAGCTAACGCTTCTACATCGTAGCCTTATGAGGTCTACACTGTACAGCAGTTCAGTGTGTATGAAAAAGTTGAGCTGCTAGACGTTTCCCTTCGGTACTGATGATATTCAGTCGGTGTCTCTTTTCGAAAGCACAAACGTCTTAACTAGCGCACGGTGTGTTTTCATTCATTTAATTATGCAGTAATTAGTTTAATCAGCTGCAATGGAGTGATTGGTAATGATAATTTGGTAATTTACTGAGCTGTTACACCAAGAGACTTTAAAACACAACGTTTTATTGTTTAATGCTTGTCTACATGGATAGATTAATAGATTTACTTGACAGTTATCGAAAACACATATACTGTAAGACCTTCCTTAATACAGAGCGTACAAGCATTTAGAATGGTCAAGGATAAAAAACACAATAAAGCCTAAAAGGTTTATTTCCATCATGGTTCCATCAAGTCTAAGAGATGTCCGATAACAGATTATAGTAGTCAAAGCAGGCAAGAACAGTGAATGGAAAAATTACATTCAAAAAAATTACAAATATTACAAAATTTATTTAGTAGCCATTTCATTCGTTCTACTTAATGCTTCTCGTTACTTGTAATAGTTTCAGAGGAACAGGAAATTTATTCCATGTAACAGCTGCTGTATATAAAACAGCTACTCGCACACACACCGACATGCATTTCATTCGTTCCAAACTGTAAATCACGTCCATGACTTTTGTGTTGGTGTGAAAATACTTACTTTTATTTTGACTATTCGCTGCTGTTCTGTTCGCAGTGTTGTAACGAGTGTCATAAATCACTTTAATTATTAGCGACGATGTTCATTTCTTTTCCATTACCTGCTTTGTTGTAGTGTTTTATTACACAGCGCAGAAAGAGTGATGGGCCTAATGAGCCGTGAGCGTGTGTGTGTGTGTGTGTGTGTGTGTGTGTGTGTGTGTGTGTGTGTGTGTGTGTGAGGATTTTTATACCACAGGTGTAATCACAGTTAGGGTCCTGGCTTATTTTAAAAGTAATTCAGGCTACACACACACACACACACACACACACAAACACACACACACATACAGTATTCTGCTTCATGAGTCCATTCACTCTGTTGGTTGAACCTTCACACAATAGTTTCATCACTTTACTGATCAATCTAATCTGTATGTTGTTCCATTTAATGTTGTGGAATGTGGTTTGGTTTTTCTTTATCATCGAAGTTAATAAGATAAAAACGCAGCTTGTCATGTTACCAAGAAACCGCAAACACTCTCCATCTGAAAGACTTTCCGGTGTGGGAAAACATAACGTTACAGCTTTGACTCTGAGTGTTACAAAGCGCTGACGCTGGAGACTCCTTCCATGAATGTTAAAACAAACACCTCCTAACCAAAAACTCTACCAAATCTATGATTCAGTGTTAGCAAATGTGCATTGATATTTTGTGGTAAGATGCATTCCATTTGCCTTGCACCTTCAGGGTTAGGGGCCCGAATCCCGCTTCGGCCCTGTGTGTGCGGAGCTTGCATGTCCTCCCCGTGCTTTAGGGTTTCCTCCAGGTACTCCGGTTTCCTCCCCCAGTCCAAAGACATGCGCTGTAGGCTGATTGACATTTCCAAATTGTCCATAGTGTGTGAGCAGCTGTCCAGGGTGTCCCCCGCCTTGTGCCCCGAGCTCCCTAGGATAGGCTCCAGGCTCTCCGTGACCCCATGTAGGATAAACGGTATGTAAAATGGATAAATGGATTAATTTCAGGCTGGCTACAGTAATGTCGCCTGATCACGACATGCTGTCATTGATTATTTACCTTTAACAGCACACTCCTGAGCGTTTTATGTATTACATACATCCAAACAGGATTTAGCTTTGTACTGACTCAGTAATCTTGAATAAATGAAACCACACACACACAGGAGGAAGAAAATGATGCACTTGTTTTAAACATTGATGATTTTTCAAGACTCGGACGTAGAAAGTGCTTGAGTCTGCATACACACAGTGCTATTGGAGATCTTGTTCGCATCATCTCGCTGCAGGTCGTGTCACATGGTACTCTCTGGTCAGGTCATTCCATTGGTCAGTTCAGTCTGCCGTATTGGCACAGAGTGTGATGACGAGCCCACTGTTTCCGCTTCATGCAGAGCGACACAGCTGCCATTCACACACACACACACACACACACACTGAAAAACAAATCTTAGCAAGCAAAGACATCTTCAATATTGAATCTCGTGTCCCTCGTATCCTAGACATGTTTACTCATTTCAAGACGTGGCAAGAAAATTTTAAGCTTGAAACGAGTAAAAAAAAATCAAGAAACTGGCTAATAAAAAAATATTATTAGTTGAATTTGCCTATATTGCCTATATGCTCTGATCCATTTCATCTCCTGATTACGGTCTTTAACGAGCACGTTTTTGTTTTTCTCTGCCTCAACAGAGAGCAGCCCATCTTCAGCACCAGAGCCCACGTCTTCCAGATCGACCCCAGCACCAAAAAGAACTGGGTCCCCACCAGCAAGCACGCCGTCACCGTGTCCTACTTCTACGACAGCACTCGCAACGTCTATCGCATCATCAGCCTGGACGGATCCAAGGTCAGCGCCTCATGTACAAAGTCGTTACATTAGAAATCAAGTAATAACAACGTTAATTAGGCATTCATTTGGCATTATAACTATGTATGTACAAAAACCAAATTCAGTATGGGTGCTTATTTACGGCACGGGTACTTAGTTATTGTACGGGTACTTAGTTGCGGTTCGGGTACTTGGTTACGGTACAGGTACTTAGTTACAGTATTTGTACTGAGTTGCGGTTCGTGTCCTTAATTACGGTATGGGTACTTAGTTATGGTATGAGTGTTTAGTTATGGTATGGGTACTGAGTTATGGTTTGGGAACTTAGTCACATTTTGGGTACCTTTACGTAGGGTACAGGTACTTATTTACGGTTTGGGTATTTTTTGTTAAGGTACAGGTAATTAGTTACAGTGCAGGTACTTAGTTACAGTATGGGTACCGTATGAATTTGGTACAGTACGGTACCACACTATCTGGTGGGAAAAGCAGCATTAGATGAAGCTCTGTTCCATTCTGCCAAACACACACACACACACACACACACACACACACACACACACACACACACACATGCACACACACACACACTAGAGAGTTCTATGGGGGTGGCATGGAAGTTATTTTGGACTCTAGGCTGGGATAAGAGGAGAAGATATTTCGGAAAGCATGGTTGCATAACAAACACATACACACACACACACACACACACACACACACACACACACACACACACACATACATACACACATGCACACACATTCTCTTGGGTGGGTAACAAGCTCTTTGAGAAAATCTAACCTCCCTAAAAGTGTATATAAGAGCTAGAATGAGTGTGTGTGTGTGTGTGTGTGTGTGTGTGTGTGTGTGTGTGTGTGTGTGTGCGTGTGCGTGCAAACGCACAGCAGGCAAAATGCCAAAAATGGGCAGAAACAACAGCTTATTATACTGTACAAAACCTACTCCACACACACACACTCTCTCTCTCTCTCTCTCTCACACACACACACACACACACGCACGCACACACACACTCACACACACACACAGAGTTCTATAGACGTTCTCACCTTATTGATGACTGCTTTCTTTTGTCTAATCAATTGGGATGCAACCACAGCCTCTGAGCAACACACACACACACACACACACACACACACAGTCATCAGAGACCTGTTTCCAGGCACCTTATCCAGAGTTATGTGTTAAAATGTAATTTATGCCATTGTGCAATTTTCATCTCTCTTTCTCTCTCTCTTTCCATCTCTCTTTCTCTCTCTCTCACACATACACACAAACACACAGACACAAACACACACACACAAACACGCAATTAAAACCCTGCAGCCATGTTTTTCATGATAAATACAATTATGATATCTTTTTCAATTGACTGCTCATGCTGTAGTAGATTCTCTAATAACCATGTGGTGAAATTTTGACTCTTACACACGTAAACATTCGTGATGAATAAAATTTTCAGAAGATTTAAAGCTGACTGTGATGTTTTTTTATACGCTTAAAAGTGCTGCAACTGTTTGCTCTCCTCAGGCCATCATCAACAGCACCATCACCCCCAACATGACGTTCACTAAGACCTCGCAGAAATTCGGCCAGTGGGCGGACAGCAGGGCCAACACCGTCTACGGCCTCGGTTTCTCATCCGAGAGCCATCTGAGCAAAGTGAGACCAAAAAACCCCCAAAATAAAACAACTTACAACATGGATGCCTCCATGTTCATCTTCTGTAGGCAACAAGCTAGCCACTGTGATGAGTGATGTAGATTTTCCAGTGAACTGTCAGTGTAATAGATTTAACAAGTGAATATGAATGTATAATGATTAAACTAAAGCAAATACTTGTATACAAGTATTCGAGGCCATAAGTTCACATACGCCTTGCAGAATCTGCGAAATATTAATAATGTTAATCGTTAAAATTGCATGTTGTTTTGTTATTTAGTCCCGCCCTGAATAAACAACTTCACATAACAGATGTTTACATATACACAAGACACAATAATAACCGAATTTACACAAAAGAACCATTTCAAAAGTTTACCTGGGCTCGATTCTTAATACCGTGTGTCGTTACCTGGATGATAAACGACTGTATTTATGTTTTGTGATAGTTGTTTGTGAGTCCCGTGTTTGTCCTGAGCAGTTAAACTGCCCATTGTTGTTCAGAAAAATCCTCCAGGTCCAGCACATTCTTTACTTTTCCAGCATCTTCTGCATATTTGAGCCCTTTCCAAACAGCGGCTATATGATGTAGAGATCCATCTTTCCACACCGAGGACAACCGAGGGACTTGTACACGACTGTTACTGCGGGGAAAGGGGGGGGGTGTAAACTTTTGAACAGGATGATCAGTGTAAACTGTTTTTTTTGTTTTGCAAATTGTTTTTTTTTTTTCATTTAGTACCGCCCTTCAGAAGGTATATAAGGTATTTACATGTTTCCCAGAGGACCAAATAATAACAATGTACACCGATCATTCTGCTCAAAAGTTTGTACCCCCCCCCCCTAGGTGTTGCCTTCTTGAGCCTGTTTCACTGAATGTTTGCATGTTTTTTAATAGTAAATGTACTATTTGAATCCAACAAATAAAAATTTTGTATTGAGAAAGTCAATAAGAAGAATTTTTTTCCCTGGGTGTTAAATTTGGGTTTATACTTCACGTCTCTCTGGGTTTTTTTCCCCCCAGTTTGCGGAAAAATTTGCGGAGTTTAAGGAAGCTGCACGGTTAGCAAAGGAGAAATCTCAGGAGAAGATGGAGCTGACCAGCACTCCCTCACAGGTAAATCTCTGAACATAAACACACACATATATACAGTATGCACACACACTTCACACACACACACACACACACACACACACACACACACACACACACTTCCAACTCCAACACCTCTCTTTAAACTAACAGTGTTTCCTTTTGATTTCTGTTTTCATTTTACATCATTTTACTCTTTGACTTCTAACGTCATCATCCAATTCTTCAAAGCGCAAACTGGCTTTGGCGTCTTCGAAGGTAAGGACGGCGTTGGTGCGATGGTACTGAACATCTCTGTTCTCCCTGCAGTAACCCACCCAAAGCATCTCTTCCAAACCTCCATCAGAACACTCCGAACATCCGCTCAGGACCTCCACACATACTGACCTTCAGCATAAAACATCCACCCGTGCCATTTAACATCAAACTAAACCTTCCTTATGTGATTAACACCAGTGAAGAGGTTCTAACTGTTCTCAACCGTACTCACTCCCATGTCAAATCCCAGCATCGTTAAATCAACCCTGTCTTTTGTCTACTGTACTCTAGCAAGCAGTGTCCAGTGTAAAATAAACCTACAGTCCTCCATCTCGCTTGTTTAATTAACCACTAAAAATACCTGGAGCCGCTGTCTTAACCATGTCTTCTCATAAGTCTGTTTAAAAGATGTGACCGATCAAATTGATGCGTTATAAGCGCTTTATTTTTAATACACCTCTAACAGTGTCCCCTTATTCAGTTCAAGCACAAACGGGACTTGACCATGGCCACTAAAAAGGTAAGCAAGACCCAGCAACAGTCTAAAAGGACTAACAACAAACATTTCCCCTAAAAACACTAAAAGAACTAATACAATCGTAATAATTTCCTGTACTATTTAACACTAATCAGACTTACAGCAGGCAAATTGATGTACAGTATAGAGTATGCTATAATTTTTGTAATAATTTTGTACGCTTATTTTTCTAACATGCTCACGTTATAAATAAACTAATTTTCATACAAAGAGAACTAACTCGCTTAAGTAATTATCACGCTAGTAAAAATGCTCGGTGCATTAATGTGGCATGCAGTGACTTGGCTAGCAGGTGGTTTGCTGTGCATTTGGACACCTCTGGGTCATGATTTACTAAAGGTCTGCATGCGCAGAAACACATTCAGAACACTCGCGAAAAACTGTTTCGCTTACGGAAAGTTGTGTCTTTCATATGAGCAAACGTTGCGCGAATGTTCTTTCAACCTAAAAGTGTAACATACAAGGGTGGAGTCAATGCACCACCCACATTACGATTCGACTAAGCTTAGGGTTGTGAACGCAAGTGATGATTGTGCTCATGAATACGTCCGAAGGGCATGTATTAAATTTGCGAAAGCCTGTTTCTTGCGAAAGCATCTTTCTTAGTTATACCATTAACTAAGCCTTAATAATTCAAAAGTTTATTATTGTTAATCAGAAATGCTGAATTGTTTGGATATTCAAATTCTTCACACAGCAGTGTTAAAACAGCTTTTGAAAAAGGTTTTCATTCATATTTACCTTTTAAACATATCAACTCGTGTCTATAATGTTTTATTCATTTACCCGTATTGCGCAGTATTTTTTGACACGTCTCCCTAATCGGATCAGTCTTCCGGGAGGACGTATTCGATATCCGAACTCCTCCAACGTTTAACGTTATGTAATTGACATAGTTATTCTGTAGGAATCACTACGATCTGTATGTGTCGTTTATACGATTGCACATGTAAATTAGTACTTGGATTTTTATTTTTTATTTTTTTTAATCCTGGTAAATCATGGTCCTAGTGTAGATACGGTCACAAATGCTATCACGTTTCTATGTCAGTGTTACTGATGCAAACATGGAAGGATATAAGGCCAGGCTTATATTTACACTCTGGTAAGAGTATATTAAGATAGATAAGTAGATTAAGAGTAGATTAAGAGTTTTAATGCTGGTAAGTTGCTACGGTTTGAGTCAGATAATAAGCAAAAACGTCATCTATATACTGACTTTACCCTCTGCTGAAACTGAAGGGCATCTTATACCCCCAGTGCACTTCTAACTCAGTATAATTGTATGGTAAGATCTCCACTGAGTTCCACTGAAATGGATTTTTTTAATACCCACTGTTGTAATTATTTAGTTCATCTGTTTTGCACTTCTTTACATTGGTGAGTACGCCATGACCAAGAGTGGCTTTATCCTGTCGTTGACTGATTGTCAGTTTGAAACCTGGCCATGCCACAGCTGCCAGCGCAAGAGAGAGAGCATAATTGACCCAGCTCACTGGGTGGCAAAATTGGCCTATTTCCCTCTCGCACTGACAATAATAAGTGTGATACTGTGTGATACTGGGCAATCATGACTGTCTGTCTATTCGAGTAAAGAAGTGGAGAGTAGCATCTCTTCCATACACATTCAGCCGTCCTGTGACATTACGTGAGCCGTAGATCGAGGAGAACCAGCACCTTTACTGTAGATTTCATGTAAACTAGATGACTGGGTGGGAATTGGCAAGAAATTCAAGAATCTAGGAGGAATAATTAGGTTAATTAACAGACCTGCAATTCACAGCTGTTCATCCTAAGCTCACCTTCTGAGGAGAGCAGGTAGGTGGTTCTATTCAACTGCCAGCCCACACTTTGCATGTAATCCTACAGGGATTGGCTTCCAAGCAGGCAGAATTCAGCCACTTTTAAAAAGCTTATGTCATACACCAATCTTTATGACATGTGCTTTACTGATAACAATGAATCCAATCTAGACACCGAGTTTGCCGATATTAGCTATGACTGTTGTTGTGATTACAGTGTGCGTGTTACGTGAGCTGTGAAAGCACCTTAAATGACAAACTTTCAGACATATTTTAAATATATGAATATTGGTCACAAGTATGAGCAGTGGTTATACCATATCCCTCTATACCCCTGATTTTCCAAATATTGATTTCTAACAGTTATTGCTACCCATACAAGAGCTTCTTCTATGATTAAAAACATCAGACCACAAGCAGATACGGCACATACGGTCCGACATTTCTTCAATTCCCCACCCGCAGCTCACAACGATTAGTTCCTACCTACCATTAGTTCCTGTTTACTGACTGACATAAACCCAGAAAAACCTGGGCTTCCTGTCATTAAATTCGACCTCTTGTTAGATGTGTATAGGCACATTATGAAGAAAAATGAGGCTTGGAAGAAACTAGCAGAGATTGTTGGTACCTCTAGTGAGTGTACATTGCTAGTACAGTTAGCTTGCTTTGCTAATCTGCCAACGAAGCTAGCATGAGGCTTAGCACACAACATCTAAATCAAACATTTAATAAGTAATCACAATGATTTAATTTGTGTTAGCTTTAGAAGTCATATACCTTATAGCTACTACTGTTTGACCTTAAACAAATGCTGGACAGTGTATACGTACAAAGCAAAATCAGTATCAGTTGCTACACGAAAGACAAAGTGATTTTTTACATGCTAGGGCTAAAGTGATTTTTAACATGCTAGGGCTACAAATCCACTCTCATCTCAGTTCTGTGATGGTGCCTGACTACCAATCACCACTAAGGCTTTTCACAGACACCCCTCATTACTCCTCATGCATTTTGCCCGTCTGTTTCTGCAGCTAAATACTGCTGGTGAATCAGAGCGTGTCGACAGAATTCACTTCTCGGCAACTCAGTCCCATCACTCACGACAGATCATCAAGTGTGCACAAGTGGAAACACATGAGGATCTAAAACCAATGATCTTATTTTTTCTAATCTGACAGGAATCAGCTACTGGTGACTTGCAGTCACCTTTGACCCCTGAGAGCATCAACGGGACGGACGATGAACGGATCGCGCCCGACGCCTCTCAGAACTCGGAGCCTCGAACCGAGACCAACGCGGTGCCCTTCCCACACAGGTGAACATACAGAGATACATCACCACACATTTGAACATACAGATAAACATCCATTCAGTTCGGGAAAACTAACATATTT
The DNA here is from genome assembly GCF_001660625.3 of Ictalurus punctatus. Taxonomy (NCBI): domain Eukaryota; kingdom Metazoa; phylum Chordata; class Actinopteri; order Siluriformes; family Ictaluridae; genus Ictalurus; species Ictalurus punctatus. The sequence goes on along the minus strand of NC_030433.2, from coordinate 6,598,232 downwards.
TAACCAAACACTCTTATTCTGTGTCATTTTCAACCCCTGGACCTTCATCTGTCCCAGTACAACTTCTCCAGTTATAACAGGGCTAATCAAATGGATGCAATATAATGAAATCATGGGAAAAACTTCACTATAGAGAAGTACAGCTCTTTACTATATATAAAAACGCTGTAATGTTGTACCACTCTGATTGCAAATAGGCACAGTGCTGCGCCGTTCAAGCCATCATGCATTATTGACACGCTTCTCGGATCCCTGGGGTACAGTAAAGCTGTAAATTAACCCCCTGTGTTAGACATGCATTAAATATGGATGAAAATGCACTTAAATCATTTTGCATGAAGGCCCCTTCAAAGTCAGATTTTTTTTTTTTAGTGTTTCAAGAGTAAAAGTTTTCTTGTGGAGAAATGTTTCGACTGTAGTACACAGAGTCAAGACTGCCATGGGGTCTGTATTCAGGCTTTTCTATAAATTACAGGCATCGTCCACGGTGTGCATTTAAGCACATGTTCAACACAGAGAACTAGGGACTAGAGCTCTCTGAGAAAACTAGAGGAAAAAGAGGTTAGAAAAAGCTGAACAATTGCCAAAGATTGCATTTGTATTTATTAAAGAACAACACATTTTATTTCATTTTGTGGAACATCTGCAATGCAAGTTAGTTCCTGTTATCACTTAAGTTATAGAAGCTATAAAGAGTCGTTACTTCACCGGTCTCAAAAAAAAATTTCAGTTTATGTTGCTTAGACTGTGTGTTAATTAGACCTTTTGATTATAAATTCTCTTTGTAGGGTGCAAGTTTGAAGGACTCAAAGTCCAAGATTACCGATAAAGGAACGGGGATAATGTTTTGGGTTTTGAGTGGGAATGTAGCTTCCACTAAGCGGATCTCAGACTTTTTGCAGTCAGGGACCCTTTCCACCGATAGAGCACGTCAGGTCTGGGTTGAGTTTGGTGCTTGGACCCCTAAATATAATAACTTTGTAAGCTGTGATTTTCACCACTGTTATAAAACAAAACAAAATCATGGACCCCCTGGTTCTGCTTCACTCCATTTTGAGAACCACTGCATTAGATGTTAGAACCCCCCCCCCACACACACACCAATTTTCACCCCAATTTGGTTATTTGCCAATTCCCACACACCAGCCAGCTGAGTGGAAGAGTGAAGGGTGTGAAGTGCTTCCTCTGAGACATGTGAAGCCAGCCAACTGCATCTTTTCAAACTGTTGCTCATGCTGCATCACAGGGTAACATAACATTCTCGGAGGAAAGCGCTATCCACCCTCTTCTACATACATGACCTTACAGACGCCCATGACTGGCTAATGTCACTGTGATTGACAGGGGAGAGAAAGCATGCCCCTCCCTTCCATGGTGGCACAACTATTTCCTCTCTGGCTGTAGCATTTTTGGAATGGAGCTATTTAAAAGCATATGTTCAAGCTCAAACATTAATTTTACTCATCCTAAAGCTAATTTTGCTGTATTTCCACACTGTTAGACCTGTGCTTCTGTAAAAGTACACAGTATGCACCTATGTAAATGTTTTCTCACTTGCGTAAATGATTTCGAATAATAAAATTATATATAGATACACTATATAATATGTATTTAATGTAGGTTAGATGCTTGCACCATAAAGGCAGGGGATGTTTTTTTTTTCAATCGTTTTTGCCGAACGATTGAAAAACAACCGAAGTTCCTTCTCTCTCACTTTCCGTTGAGCCAGTTTACAGGGAAGCTATTCAGATGTGCCGTTTTTTTTCTTCACAACCTCACACATACAGAGCTCAGCGTGCTCGCTGTGATCTCCGTGTTCTTCTAACATCTGAACACCTACAGCTCGTGTGAACTTCAACACGTTACTGTCAGAGTGGTTAACCTTTGCATTCGCAGTTCGAGTTACATGAGCGAAAACTGTATCGCAACAAATCAATGGCACCTTAAAACATTTAGTACCAGCTTTTTAAAAAACATTTGTATTTGAACTGTGTGTGTGTGTTTTTTTTTTCCTCCAGCAGCTCGACTAACATGAATAAGCACTGGGAGGCCGAGCTGGCGGCACTAAAGGGCAACAACGCCAAGCTAACGGCAGCCCTTCTCGAGTCGACAGCCAACGTTAAACAGTGGAAACAGCAGCTAGCTGTTTACCAAGAGGAGGCAGAGAGACTGCACAAACGGGTGAGACAGGACGAGGGTCATCATGTAATGTACTGTTGCTTTTGTCACGTTGGGTAATAGACTGGTTATTATCGCAAATGACAATTTTTTATTGCTAGTACTTCAATAACTAGTATTAAGACTCAGACTCAGACTTATCAGACTCAGATTAGCGTGCCAGACAGATATATAGAAGATAATGATTTCCTTGAATTTCAAAATAATCATTGTTGGTGTCTCTGCAATTTTGCACCAAAATGAGCAATTTTATTGGCCAGTGTTGGATAAAAGCACTTTTTCTATAGCACAGTAAACAGTATTTCACAGCAATGTAATGCAAAAAAAAGGTATCTTTGCAAGTGAAACTATCATGAATATAGTCAAATGTAGCTAGTATTACCTATTATAAGATTACAATAAGCCAAATATAAGAATATTATAGGTGCAATAGTTGATTTTTTTCATTTCTTACTTGAACAAAATATGGAAGATATTTAGAACATGATTAAAAAACACACACAGTGGGTTAATTCATGGCCTTGGCAAAAGTATATTTGCTGAAAAAAACCTGCTCGGAAAACCGACTTCCTGTCTTGAAAACTTGTTTGTGTTTGGATGTGCCTCCTGTCAGTCATTTTCTAGACGCTAGGGGCGGAGTTTCGTGAATGTGGGCGGGAATCATTCAAATGTAAAACCTACCTAAACGTTAGAGACCTAATCTTTCAGAAAATAAAATTCCTCATCTTACCTAATGCACCTTTAAACCTATTTCTAGCTTAACTAATTTCAAGCTTGATAGTTCAAGCAAAAGTATCTGCTAGTAGAATAAGAAAATTGAAAGCTTTAGTAACAGTTTGTAGAAATATGTTTAATAATCGTATATTCTTACGGATTCTGGTGGCAGTGGCTCAGGTGGTAGAGCGGGTTGTCCACTAATCGTAGGGTTGGCGGTTCAATTCCTGGCCCACATGACTCCACATGCCGAAGTGTCTTTGGGCAAGACACTGAACCCCAAGTTGCTCCCGAAGGCAAGCTAGCACCTTGCATGGCAGCTCTGCTACCACTGGTGTGTGTGTGTGTGCGTGTGTGAATGAAAACCAGTGTAAAGTGCTTTGTAGAACTGCTAATCTGAAAAAAGCGCTATATAAGTGCAGACCATGGCTTACTGTAATCTTATAATAAGAAACACTGGACAAATTTGATTACATTCCTGATATTTTCACTTGGTAAGATTTTTTTTTACTGTTACTCACGCAGTAACAGGACTGCGGCTGGGTAACGATCTATCTGTTGAGAGGCGACTATTTGATAGTCATGCACTCGATTCATGGATGATCAGTATTTAGAAGCAGTAGCTGAACTGAAAATGAATGATAGACGGTCAGCATGATGGGCTTTTAGAGTGACATTGAGGCAGAAGGAGAAAGGACAAATGTTTTGTCTGGACGTAATTCCTTGCTTTAATCTTGCGTGTGTGTGTGTGTGTGTGTGTGTGTGTGTGTGTGTGTGTGTGTGTGCGTGCGTTCCAGGTGACAGAACTGGAGTGTGTCAGTGGGCAGACGACAGGAATCAAAAACCAGAAAACAGAACTGAACCAGACGATAGAGGAGCTGGAGGCAGCGCTGAAGGCCAAGGAGGAGGTGCGACGAAGCTTTTTCGATGTTTGGACAGTATATAGGTGTTGTGTTGATTAATTTTCTATAACAGCAGCTCTAACAGTAGTGCAGCTGCAAATCTCAGGCTTATATTAATGCGCTCGCTCCGATGCATTATGGTTTCTATAGTAACAGCTCTTTCACAAGGACTTGTCTGAGAGATACGGCACATAAATGGATTTTTCACACACACAAGTGTGTAATCACTGATAATGAAGTTTTCTGTAAGATGAAGTTTATTTCAGATTTATACAGGGAGTCTCCAGTCTCCAAAGGTAAATCTGTAACTTTAGGTTTTCCGACATGGGAACGTTGTTTTTTTCCCCCGGACAGAAGAGCAACTTGAAGGGAGAGAAAAATAGAGCCTGGTGAGGAAAGAACTATTTATAGTTGTCATACCGTAAGTGATAACAGGAACCAACTTGTTTTGTGGATGCTCCACGACATATAAATGTAACTATAAACGGATAAAATGTACAGCGTGTCGTTTTATCCATTTATAGCTGCATAATAAATATGAATATTGTTAGGGTATGCGTAGCATTTGAATGGAATTTGACTTGATGTGATTTCAGCTGCACTGCAGAACAACAGTAATATCTTCCGTCCAATCAGAATCGAGTGTTCAACACGACCGTGGTAAATTTGAATATAAAATAATTGAGTAGAATATATTTTAGAATTAGGATCACACAGAAAGGTGTAGGTGTGCTGTACGTAAAGTGTGCAAGTATGTGTAAATTTGATATATGCTAGCATCTTATGCTCTCATGGTTTCAGGAGCTGGAACGACTAAAAGCAGAAGTTGAGAAAGCCAACGAGTTGCAGTCGGAGAAAGACACAGTCACCCAGAAGCTACAGGTTTGTAAAATGTTCGGCTTAGTGCTCTCCTCCAAGTGTTTTCAGCTGCCCTATAACACTGTATAAGTAGTAGCTTAAAAATTTGATAAACTGGTAGTGACTGAATATAACTTTTGTCCTGTGTGTATGTGTGTGTGTGTGTATGTGTGTGTTTTTAGGAAACGGAGACACGGACTTCAGAACTGGAAGCTCAGCTAGCCGAGCTGGAGCAGCGTGTGGAAAGCAGTCACACCGAACAGGAGACTTTTCGCAAAAACCTGCGCTCGCTTCTCGAGCTGCTCGACGGTAAGATCTTTGAGCTGACCGAGCTGAGAGACAGCCTGGCCAAACTGATCGACGGAGGAAGCAGCTAGAGTCTGCAGGAGCACACTGCCCTCTGGTGAAGAAGAAACACACACACACGCTCTCTCTCTCTCTCTCTCTCTCTCTCTCCCTCTCCCTCTCTCTCACACACACACAGACACACACACACATTCATGCCAGGATGGCAAACTTCATTAAGCATGCATGCAAACAGACAGATGGATTAAAAATGTCCACATTCTCACACAGGTGCACTTCCACAAACAGGTGCCTGCACACACACACACACACACACACACACACACACACACAGACTACACATTATGGGCCTAACTTGGGTTTCAACCTGCCTTTTTGGAATTTCTGATTTATATGAACTTTACACATGTAAAAAGGGCATCTCAGATTATTTTGTACCATTGCATCAGAGCTTTTCATACAGAGACGGCTGTCACTGTGTCTCAGTGATAAGTTTAGGTGAATGGAGTGTGTTGTAAGGCTTTTTTTTTTTCAGATTTAAATTACAGGTTGTCTGTATTTTATGTCAGTTTTATGTATGATGGTTTTCTGTGATTAGTCACATGACTAGAGACATTACAAATACAATACAAAGAGGAATCTGCGAATGAAGAGTGTTGGAGCTCAAAAACTAAACGAAAGTAATTAAAACATGTTATAATACAAATACAGCTACCATGTTTGGGACATATTATCATGCTTATTGTTGATATTTTGATGAGTTTGAATCGCCACTTGTCCCATATATCGTCTTTACAGTTGTGAACAGCTGGATGAGCAAGGATGGGGGAAAAAATGTATGGAAAAATTATAGTTAAGAAGTAGCAAGTCAAAATTATACATGAAAATTAAATTACACACCTAGAATAAAGACCAAGAATAAAATATTTGTTTTCACGAATTTTTTAAACTAGTCTGCAAGTTGTACAAGACAGTGGCGGCTTGTCCTTAGGGGCAGGTGGGGCAGAGACACACCATATATATCAGCCGTTCAATGAATGTTAATCTTCATGAAGTGATCGTTCACAACTCTATACATTTTAAATTCTGTTCAAATACAAATGACCTCTTTGAGCAACCTCACGATTTTAAAAACTACTTATAACGGATATAACAGTCCGTACAGGATTTCGCAAATTTTTTTGTGATTGTTGCGGCCAAAAAGGCTTGATTTTACTGCGCTTTTTTCAAAATTTGCAAGTTTTTGGTGACTTTTTCCAGAAAACTACTCAAATTGGCAAAATTGTAATTGTACAAAATTGTTTTGCACACTCCTTCGCAGTGATGTTTATTGGTAAGCGAGACCTTTTAGCTGTACTCATGTTCGACACACGTCAATCGAAGAGGCTTTGACTGAATGCTTGTCGTGATGATGTCACGTGACGTGTCTCGGCCCGAATCTGCAGAAAATCTACGGTAATTTTTAAAAATTGCAAGCTCCTCCGTATATTGTGCCGCTTGCTTGATTTTGCGTTCATTTCGGCGATCGAAAGATCGTGAAATCCTGGAAGGACTGATTTAAGCGGATGTTCCGTTGATTTGCTCTTCTTTTTAGTTGTTGCGTAGTCATGGGGCAGCCTGCTCACTAACCCATTTAGCTCCTTAGAGTTATTACTGCACCTAGTGGTCAAAAATGGGAACTGCAACAAGTGCTAATAGAGGCCCATTGGAGCAGAATTCATGCTGCCCCATGCTTGGTGGATGAACAGCGGACGGGGCGTTTAATAATCGTTTTGCCAGAATGGGAAGAAAAAGTCAAAATACTTTTGAACTAAATGATCTTGATTTATAGCAAATAATCTGAATTAAATCTAATAAATTTCTGCAAGTGCAGACAGTGTGTCTGATGTACAGAACCATTTCTACGGTAAGATGTATTGAAAAGATTGGGAGAAGGAAAAGGAGGATTATTTGAGAAAAATGTGCATCTCTTTTCCAGTGCCTGAAATTTTTGTTCTAGTTTCAGGTTTTTTGAGCTGCGTTTGGGGTGGCAATCATTCAAAACAAGCTGCTAGACTTTAGTCTAGATGACTGTATGTTATCGACTCTCCACTGCCATAAACTATAGGGATACTCTAAAAATTCACTAGATAGAACCCTATAGCATAAGTCAAGTGTGATAGCTTTCCGACTTTATTTTGATGTCGTCCTGCTTCACCAAAATCTATGTTCACGAGCCGCTGCTGGACCATGGAGTAAAATTCATGAAGTTGCACACCTGGGAAATGATCGCAACAAGACATTACGACATTATGACTAGTACAAGATGTTTAGCATGATCAAGATGATTAAATATCTTCATAGACGACACTCTGTGTTTTTCGACCTAAACCAGAAAGCTGCTCCCCCCCACCCCCCTCCCGTCCCCCCAGCATCCCGGGCCCACACCGCACACTACACTGTATGTTTCTGTATGAATATCCTGTGCAGTCAGGTTTTACTTGAACTTTAAAGTCTATTATTCATTCACTGGTTATTTGCTGTAATGAAGATTTTGAATGCTCCCGTCAGAGGTCATGCTGCTCTTCTCACCACAGCTGGATTTTTTTTTTCGGGGAGCTTTAGACAGTCAAGTGACTATATGAGGATTGTGGATTACGAATACACAATCAGGACACGAACAAGTCGAAGAATTTCTGCCTTGGTTTAAAAAAAAAATTTAACTACCACCATCAGCAAAGGGGATTCCAGAGGTTGGATATTCCAATATTCTTGTCAAGTCCCAGCTTTGTGGTACTTCCAAAACCTGATGAGTCGACACGTCGTGTTTGTGGATTTAACCCGAACAGAGAAACCATCCTTCCACTATCAGAGCAATACAAAAGGAAAAAAAACCCACAAACGTCTCACTTTCAGGTATTCTACTTCCCTCTTGTCTGAACAAGACGTGATGATGTACTAACACGCGCACACACACACACACACACACACACACACACACACACACACACACACAAATGAAACACTTTGCAGTGACAATGGGCAGTCTTTCATTTCTACACATTTTTCTAATATATAAATATTACTAATTTATAGTGCAGTTGTGTAAACTGACCTGGGTGAAATTTTTATTATTATTATTATTATTATTATTATTTATTTTGAAATGATAGACTTGAATAGAGTTGTTTTGACCTTATGATTTCTGATTCTTTTATTGTATTCAGAAATATATTCATAGATGTTACATTCATTTTAAAAAGAGTTTTATTTTTGTTGATCTTTTGTGAATTTTGTTTTCTTTTTTTATCGTGAAAGCATAAGCATATTATGGCTGTCTTTTTATTATGTGGAAATAAAAACTGGCAATATTTTAAAGCTATATAAGTATTTAAAAGGTAAACAATACTGCAGTCACCTGTTCCAAGCAGGTGTATCTTTGGAGAAAGTTTTTTTTTCCCTTTTCTTTCTTTTTTTTGCAAATCTATGTTTTCCTGTACAGATGAACTTACTCCAGTTGCCTTTACTCCAGATGATGAAAAATGCATCATAGGTAGCTAAAGGTACTTTGGTGGACTTTTATTTTGCCAAAAAAAAATCTGTGATTATGTACAGTACAGTTTCATTGACAGTAAGCGTAAACCTGAAAAACACACTTAAGGGCTTGCATTTTATGGGAGGCTTCAACTGGGATCATGGGTTGTTTATTATTATTATTATTATTATTATTATTATTATTATTATGAGCTGTTGATAATTAATTATTCTTTCGGAAGGGGGTTGAATAGTAATTTTAGATGTTGATTACACCACATGCTTAAACAATTGTAACGGAGGTATTTATAGTAAAATAAAATAATAAAAAAATATATATTCAAAATACATTGTGTATTATTAATTAAGCTACTCAGTACAGCTATTCTCTCTCTCTCACTCACATACACACACAGACACAAGAGGTGGTGAATTGTCACATCCATATTGAGCAAACACTAGCAAACTAGCTAACTTTATAAACTATATATTATATATTTGAAACCATTAGTCAGTTACTAACAAACTCACTTGCATTAGGCTAACTATTATATTATCAGTCACAAGCAAGTTCGCTAGCATTAGGCTAACTGAAAAACCATTGTAAACCAGTAACCAAGGTCGCTAGAAAGCTTGCTAACGTTAAGCTAACTGATATATAGTGTAAATCAGTAGCCAAAGTTGCTAGCACACTAGCATTAGGCCAACTGCTGCATTATTTCGGTCAATAGCAAGTTCGCTAACAGTTACATTAACAGTTAGTAGCCTAAAAAGTTGTTAGGCTAATAAAAAGCATTAGCAAGTTAATCAATATCAGGGTAAAGTTTGATGACACAAATGGGTGTACAAATTGTTCTGAATATCTAACTGGAGTTTATTTTATTTTTACATTAAAATTATTTTGACATTATTTTACGGTCATTCTCAAGTTGCTAAAAAAATCTTTTCTAAATACTGCAATCATTCACTGAAAGATGATAAATCCTCTGAGGACATCAATTTACATTAAACTTAGCTTTTTTAAATTCACAAACTGCAAAGTAAAATAAAACAAATGATTTTATTTCAAATCTATTGATGAATCCAAGTTTAAAGATGACACAAAGACATCAGGAATCATTTACTACCTGTCTTTATTCATTTAACGGGGAGAAAATGCAATTTAATTACCAAACATGTATTAGGAATAAAATGGACTGGGCGGGAAAAAATAAAGTAAATGCAAAATGGAGAAAAAAAAAAAAAAAAAAAAAAAAAACGATTTAAAAAATCTTTTTACATTTACTTTACTGTTATACATTTTTAAATATTAAGCTCAATAAATACATGTACTTTAAGCAACCATGCAGCTGTAATTTTTTTGGATTTCCTGTTTCATTACATAATACACATGAAAAATATGCATTTTTCAGTTTCTGCTATAATATTGCACATTTCTAGTGACTGTGTCAGTCACGTATAGATATCTGGGTTTGTATCTGTTGAGGTCGAGGGATCAAAACTGTAGTGTTGCATTACAAATGACCAGAAGTATACTTTTTTTTTTTTTTTTGGGGATGTTATAAAGACATAAGATAGCAATGCATAGAATGTATACCACAAATAACATGATTAAAATAAGTGGAATATGTATTTAATGGATTTTTAAAAAATAAAATAAAATAAAAAGACTAAATACAGTACACATGATGGAAACGTGTTTAAATAAAAGTGCAGCCCGGAGAGAGTGACAGTGGATCCTCTCACTCCCACAACTACAGCAAGGCCGAGCTGATCCCAGTGCAGCGTGGGTTTAAAAAAAAAAAAACAACACATCGACTGACCTCGGATCAGCTCGCGGGGGTGCATTCCTTCAACACAGTTACACGGTAAGCAATGCATCATGGTCCTGTTCTCTTAGTAGAATACTAGCTTCTCAGAGTGGCTGATCGCATGTGGTGTTGGGCCACATTTCGCCTTAGGCAGCACCGTAACAGACGGCTGGATAAAGTCTCCGATCGTAAACTTGGAATCGCCACAGGACAGCTGAGGAGGTGTGGATGCTGGACATCATTTTATAAAAACGAAGTCATGGAAATAACTTCCTACTACATCACAGACAGAGCATTTTATACTGAGCAGCAAGTCGATGGATTTGAAATAAGTGAAACTTGGCAGAACGGCTTTGAGATTATGAGATCCATTATTTCATGAGGGAACAAATTTGCTGAGAGGTTTTAGGGATTATAGTGCGTTCGCGTTATGTCAGAATGACGGTAACTCACAATAACCCTGTGTTCACACTAGCACGCCACGAAGCGTGCAACGGCTGTCATTCATTTCTTACTTGGAGACGCGATTTCTGCTACACTGGTGAGCGACAAAGTTACAGCATGACATATGGCTAATTCTACATGTATTAAGTATGACAGCAAAGCTACAAATCAAAACGATCGGCTCAAATAATTCCTCGGACGAAACGCATGCCGTGTGTGGTCCGACTTTTCTTCAGTTCCTCACTCACAACTTCAGTTCCTTTCCTGCGATTTGTTCAACACTGAAAAATAGAAGAAAAAAGTAGAAACGGTGGTTTCATCTCATCCTGTCTTATCCGACCTCTCGAAGAAAAATAAAACCTCGGAAAGAAAGTCACGGAGATCGCTAGCGCTTCTGAGTGGACGTAGCTAGTAAGGTTAGCTTGCTGTGCAAATCTGTCAACAAAGCTTAGCACGTAACCTGTAAATCAAACAACCAATTTTCACGCTGATTTAATTTGTGCTTAGCCAGTTAGCTAGCTAGCTAATACCATTTATCATTGGAACTTAAAAAAAAAAAAAAAAGAAAAAAAAAGAAAAAAAAAAGCTGGATAGTCGACACTCACAAACGACAAAACTAACAGTCACTACACGTCCACAGGAGATAAACTACAAGGGTAAACGGTAATTTTATAACAATGTATACAATGCCAAAAAAATATTTCTTCAGTTGACTTTTACGGAAAGTTGGTTAAATCCAGACGTTATATCTCTCTATATATTTATAACTCGTAATTGGTTACGAAGGTAATGCTTTTTACATTAAAGTTCCTTTAACTTGCATTATTTAACGCATTAATTAACATTAACCAATGATAAACCTAGCATTAACCTGAGCCAAAAGTGATGCTAACAAGCGAGAAGTTAACACATGTTAACTGAAAACTGTTTAAATGTTAAAGTACTACATCTGAACAATATAGCAAAAATTAAATGTTACAAAATAAATTTAGTTGATAATTTACTAGCAATTAAAAAAATATTATAATTTTACTTACTGATGGAGAACATTGGTTAATCCAGGTGGATTATTTACATTATTATTATTATTATTATTATAAAGTTACGTGTTAATTATGTTATTTAGTTAACATTACGTAAGGCGCATTAATGCTGCCGTTCACGGTTTGTTCATGTTAGCAAAAGCATTAATAATGTCAGTTATACCGGGGAACCTTGTTTGATGATATGCCTAAGGCACTCGTAATTTCTATGATTCTGACATGATGTGAACGCACCATAATCCAAATCTCTTCACGAGGGAGAAAAGAATTATAATTATTTCAGTGCAACCAAGGCATTCTTAGCTACAACAGCTCTTCAGAATGTTAAACAATACAATGATCCCGATCCATTTCATCACTAAACACGTTATTTATAAAAGTAGCCAAATATAGTTAAGAACGTTATCTACAAGCTACTTAATGTGATGATATGTTTGCGATGTACAAGACATGGTTTATGCATAATAATTTGCGATAAACACGTATGTTTATATCCAGTAAACGCGTAAACATTAATCAGGCTTGTGTTTAATTGCAGCATGGAATGTGTTTCTGAACCTGGAATAACAGTCTAATTTTATAAAGATCACAGAAACAGAATGGAACTTGCTAGCTTCTTTTGGTCAGGCTTCAGTTTTTCTGGCCTGGAAATGAGTTAATTTCCAGGGGGCAGCTCATGAAACAGTGGTCAGGGCTTGTTAGAGAGTAGAGGAAAGCTTGTTAGTTTGCTTAATTGCAATTGCAATTCCACTAGCAGGCAGCAGAGGACCGTAAAAATGACAAACTGCCCCTTTAAAAGTTTTGGAGAACTATTGTAGCCAGTGAAAGACGATGTCTCGAGTTCTCTCTAATCTCTTTATGTCATTGGTTGCACAAAACCAATCATAAATCTTTCTTTCTGCCTCAAGTAGGTCAGCATTCCCAAAAAAACAGAAAAGGTCACAAGTGGACCGTGAACGAAAACGACCGTGAATGAAAACACAAATGTCCGTCAATGCGCTGTGCTTGTGTTCACAGACGGAATATTCATAATTAATGTAAAAAAAAGAAAAAAAAAAAGAAACACGCATACACACTCACACACAAACATTATAGATTTGGGCAATAAATGAAATGAACTTGGTGAACGAGCATGAATACACGAAAAACAAACAAAAGAAACCTACACCAATCTAAAAGGAAATACTATATATGAGTAAAGAAACACACACACCAAAAAAAAAGAAAAAAAAAATGAAGTTAAAACAATGAAACAGCGGCACTTGTGAGAGGTGTAGATAAAAGATGTTGGCTGTAGGTGGCATCAGTGCATCACTACACATACGTACGGTGTTTTTCTCCAACTATGACCAAGCAAAAACCTGGAGAAAAGGACAGTAAATAAACACAATGAAATTTGAAATAATAATTAAAAAAAAAACTAAAATAAAATGAACGCGGATGTAATCTTTCCTTCTGCAACCTTCTCAACCAGGCAAAGCCACGGAATGCAACATCGTCCAAAATGGAAAATCAGAAAAAAATAACACATAAAAACCTTAAACGCGGGTTTCAGAGCTGCTGCGGTTACACGGCTCGCTTCAGGAATATAAATGTCAGGAATTTTAATCACGAGAACGTATTTGAACCGACTTCGATGGGTCTGATATCGTTCAAAGCCAAACCCGTGGAATGATTGTACTTCGTTTCTGAATTGATAAACGAGTTGTTGATTTGAATGAACTGGTTTGTTTCAAGGAGAAGTGTGGTATTGTCTACTGACACCACAACAGAAAAAAAACATGATAAAAATATAAACAGTGGCTAAAACCCACGACTGGACTGGATGATAGATCAGAAGCTGAGAGAAACAAACAGAGAGAGAGAGAGAGATAGAGAGAGAGAGAGAGAGAGAGAGAGAGGGCACATATGAATTTTGTGCTTTTTAAGCCCAGTGGGTGTGTGGTCAGTGGTCTGAGCCTGACTTAGCGGTTTGTAACAAGGCCCGTGTCCAAGGTACACGACTACAAAACAACATAATCAATGCTTTTCCTTCATAAACCTGACGGCCATGATAAGCCCGAGCAGTGCTGCGATATAATTTCACGATCTTAAATGTGCCTGATGTGTGCATATATGAATATATACACTGGTCACTAAAGTGTGTGTGTGTGTGTGTGTATGTAAGTATGCATGTATTCATATGTGTGTGTGTGTGTGTGTGTGTGTGTGTGTGTGTGTGTGTGTGAGTGATCTAGCTCTCCCAGTCGGTGCACGGCAGCCCCTCGTCCTCAGACTCGGACTCGGGTGAAGCCTCTTTGATGCGGCGCAGGGCTTCGTGGATGCTGCGTGTGAGCGGGTCGCTGGATTCTAGACAGCGCTGCTGCTCGTGATGCCGCACCTTCCTGAGCTTCACGCCGCGTCGGATCTGTGCCAGGATGTTGTTCCCGTCGTCCTGGTCCGGATCTGGAGCGAGAACGCGCAGTTCAGCTTTGCGAAGGTGGAAACTCCCGCGCTTCAGGCTGGCCAGGACTTCGTCCATAGGAGAGGACGCTGTGGGCAGGAGGTATGATTTAGAGCTGTCGTTCAAATATGGTTCAAATTTCATCATACCTTCCTTTCAAATGCTTAAGATCTCATTAGTCTATTGAATTACGTGCTTCCGTTACACCCGAATTACACTTGCCATCCTCTCGCTCTTACTAGACTTTGGAATTATGGGTTGTTAGGATGTTTTACGTTGGAGAAGTACTGGGTTTCGGAGGATCGCACAGACGGCGTCTGTTAGGTGTTCGTATAGTCGGTGTTTTAATGGGATGAAAGATTAACGCTCACTGGACGACAGACTTCTAACAACCGCCCGGACGCAGAGCTTCACTGAGAGTGAATGGCGTGCGATAGCGGTCGGGTTTTGTACAGGAAACAAAACATATCGACGTTTAATCGGACAGCGCGCTCTTTCGTTTGTTCCACCCGGACGCACGGCTTCTCCTTATCTTGATTGGTACATCTCTGAAAGGGGCGGAACCTCTCGATCATCAGCTGCCAATCAGGAATGAACAGTACTGACATGTCAAACTTAAACATACTGGTGTTGTTTATAAGTCTAGGTAGCTAGCTCTCATTTCCTTCCTCAACGTTGACCCGATTTTAGAAAACTCTTTTGATGCTCATATTAATACTGAGGAGAGACTGAAAATCAAACAAGAGGGCAGAATAAACATTTTAATTCAACAGTCAGGGAGAAAAAAAAAAGTCAGTAAAATCGATTGGCTGTGTTTATTATTAGTCTTAGATTCTAAATCCCTGTTAATGAGCGATAACGGCTAGGGAAAGATGTCAGACGTTGTTGTGGTTGAATTCTAGCAAACAGACAAAAAAAAAAAAGAAAAAAAAAAAAAAAAGACCAAAGATTAGGATTTGGTGAAAATGTTTTTTTTTTCTGCCCGTAACATACTTTGACATCTCTCTCATCTAGACAGTTTAACAAACATGTTGGTAAAAAACAGTCTGCCTAAAAATGACTAAAACCTTACTAGTGATTTCCTGACCCAGTGACTGTCACACTTTGCTCGAGCTATGAGGGATAGCTACGCGCCATAACGAAACAGACATTAAACCTATACTCGCGTCGTTTCATGATCTGAAAACGGATGTCTTTTGAAACGTTTGTGATGCTCCTACGCCTTTATGATTTAGGATAAAATCATGATATTGGCTCTTCATGACTTAAGAGCAGCTACAGCTAATGTTTTGGTAATACACATTTATAGAAATATTCATATTTGAACACATTTAACTAGCAAGTCTTGAAAGTAATTGAAATCTGAATGCAAATTGGAAAGGAAAATGAACAGCGTGGATATTACGTGGTTTAATATGTGTAGGAATTGAATAAATTCAATTATTTGGTAAAGCTTAAGACCTTCCGGTCATCTCACCTCTCCTCCACTGGGACGACTCCAGAGAGGACGTCTTCCTTAACTTTTTGCGCGCGTTCACCAGCTGACTGCTGTCGAAAAAGCGAGCGGAGAATGGGCCGAGGGGACTTTCTGCTTTGGGTTGGGACACCGGGCTGCTCACGTGTCCCTGTCCTTGCCCTTGTCCCAGCCCGGGCGTGTCCTCCAGAGAGGGAGGAGGAGGTGGAGGAGGAGGAGGTGGGGGAGGGGGAGAGATCGGAGAAGTGGATGAGTCCAGAACGTTCCGCTCGGTGAGCGTGGGCAGCGAGGACGGCCCGAGTGTTTCTGGGATGGGCGGGATGTTTGAGGGTAAAGACATGAATCCTTCGGGTCTCTGGAGCTCCGGGACAGCAGCGGAGTCTTTCAGAGAAGCCGGGGCGTCGTCCGTCTGCACGCTCGCCACCTGCATCTGGGGCTGGCCCTCTTTCGCAGTCGTCTGCCCGGCGCCGTTTTTCTTTCTGGCGTGCGCTAGCCGAAGGCGTGCGGACTTCAGCGTGACCTGGCCTGGGTACCGCTATGTGGAATGGGAAAATAAACAAAAAAACCAAAACGTTCAAAAAACATCTCCAAAGATATTTAACTGCTTGTTCACTGGTGTGTATTGATTTACAGGAAAATAATGAACCTGTTTAAAGCTGCGCAGTCTGTCCAGCGTCTTCTGTCTCTCTTGGCTAACTCGTGTGTTCCTCACCTCCTCTTCTTCTTCTTCATCCTGCTGCAGAAAAATTTGGTTTATTCCGCTAAATATGAAATGAAATTCTAATTCACAACACGTAAGAGTACTAGGATGTAAGATTCGTAACAATAGTAATCTTACAAAATCAAATTATTATTCACGTTATAACAGCTACGAACTTCTCAAGCCTTTCTTTTCTCTCGTGCTTGAGGTTAATACGATTTCTGGCTGGGGACTTCTTTTAGACATGGCGAATAAAATTCTGTTACAGGAAATTAATCAGCGCCTTCTGACCAATCAGAATCGGGAACTCTGCTGTGCCGTAAACTAAGCGAATTAATAAATAAATAACTCCTATACATTTTACTCTCAAGGAGGAGCCTGTTTGCAAAGAAAAACTTCACACCTGCCGCAAAGCATGCTGGGAGTCGTGGTCCTGGCCGCTCTGGCGCTGCTGCACTTTCTGGGTGTGATTGACGATGCAGATTTCCTGATGAAGACAAAAAAAAAAAACACAAAACAGTGACGTCAACGCTTACAGGTACGTTTGGAAGAAAAGAAGTTGTCAAGTTGTACGATTTTCTCCCCAGTTTTCCAAATTCTTACCCATAGCTAGTTCTCCCTACCAATCGAGGAGGTTCAGGGCGGAGACATGTGTGGGTCCGCTACAACTTCTTATCGGACTGCTACGTCACAGCGTATGCTAACGCGCTCAGACGAGATGCTAACCTAATCTCTTCCAAGTACCTAAGCTCACATACACACCAGCTGGCTAGATTCACTCTAACCGACAGAGGAGAGCGTTTTTCTGTCACGCCACATGACAGCCTATCGTTCAAATGAAATCAGATACATCAGATATGGAGACAATTTGGACCCAGTAAATCATTATGGGGCACAACATATCATATACCCGTTTGAGAGCACACGAAGCGCATCCGGAACCTTTTGAGGAACTCAAAATTTCAGTTCCAATGGGCTACTGTTTAAGTTCTAAAGTGAACTATTTTTTACTTTGTTCAGCACCTGGGCGGCAACACCTGCTGTGAGTGTGCTGCATTCGGTTCCGTGCCGTTATTGGCCGGTACCTTTTTGGTTTTGAGGTAGGCTTTCTTGGCAGTGATGCGACCCCTCCTGGCCTCTAGCTGCCGTGTCCTCAGCTGCAGCTGGGTGACCTCGTCTCGCAGAGGAGCAAGAGCGAGAGACGTGTCGTCAGTGGCCTGCAGGGCGTCAGGACTTTCGTACGCGTCGTAGTAAACCACCTCGTCCTGCCGCTCTGTGCACAAAACACAACACACATGATACCAAGGCAAACAAAACACAAGATCATGTTAGAGTTGGTTTTCTTCCTTCAGTAAGAACCTATTCACATTATTATCCTTTTCTATTTATTCCCTTTTTTTGCCCGTTAAAGGTTAACAGTCGGCTACAGACGGTCGGAATTTGCATACCTACAAAAATCCCAGTTCGAAATTTGACACAAATATTATAGGACCAAAAATTTTTTTGATTTTCTTTCATATAAAGCAGTCACCATTCTTCTTATTTCATGACAAACCCCAGATTCACCTCCCTTCCTTCTGTCTTTATTGATATTTGGATTATAGACGCCTGGTGTGTTTCTTTGTCCAGCATGTGGTGCAAGTGAGCAGCTCAGAGCATGAGTCACTCTCTCTCTCACTCTCACACACACACACAAAAGATATTTTTAAAAACAGCTGCGGGTGAGAGACCCAATGAATCGACTCAAAGGCGGGCTCAAATCCCACATACTCGCAGATGCTCGCTCATGACACATCAGATGCGTACGGCTGATCTTTTTTAATTTACTAAACGAACCGTCATGGACAACCCTTAATCCGGTGACTAACCTGTCATCTGTCTGCGCAGGCTCTGCAGCTGCGCAGTCAGCAGCAACTCCTCGTACTTCAGGATCTCGAATTGGATCTCATAGAGCTGCAGCTGCAACTCGTAGTACAGCGCCTCTAACTGGTCCAGGCGCGCCATCGCGTCCTCGCCATCCTGTAGCCCCTGCATCTGAGAGATCAACCGAGGAGAAAAAATAAAAAAAAAGTTCAGGATTTTATTTAATATACGTTTACGTGCATGTAGTGGAAACACTCATGTATGTGTGAGACCTCCTCTCTCAGCCCATGCTTCCTCTGTTCCAGGCAGATCTCTTTGGCGCGCATCAGTTGCAGTGTCTCCTTGGAAACAGCATACTGCAGTTTCTCCATGCGCTCCACTGCTGCACCCCACGCCGCCTTCCCGAACTTCCTCTGGTCGGCTCGCATGCGCTCGGACATCACTGAGATAAAATACACGCGCCGTTATTCGATTTATCCGCCTTTATTCGAGTGCATCGATTAGGACTTGATGCAAAAACTTCACAGTGGGAGCATTTAAAAAAAAACAAACAAAAAAAAAACCCGTACACACTTCGGTCTTTATTTATCTTTATAAGAGGAGGCACATTTGACTGGGTGCAGCCATACTGCTGGAGAGGACGTGCCGAAACACAGACCCTGCGGCTCCGCTTCCTGGAAGTGTTATTGACTAGCGAAGGTCTCCTGAGGAAAAAACTAGCGCTGCTGTCTAATGTGCCAGGAATACAAGGATATATTCTTGTTTCCAGTGTGTAAGAGATTTCAGCGCCGAGTACCATAGCTTCAACTGTTTGTTTTTTTTTCTCTGGCGAGTCACAGATGCATAATTACTCAACACACACAAAGCTGCATGACTCACAGAGCTTTATCATGAACTATTATTTATTTCTCTCCTTACTCAAACATCATGGATTTTGTTCATCCATTTTCTTTTTAACAAAAATGCTACACGGGCAAGTGAAACAGCCAAAGACTCTAGAACAAATGTACCAGGTTCTTTTAAATCTGCATGGCACTGAGAGAACTAATCCAGTCCTTGTACGGTTCTGGTATGAGTTCTGACACTAAACATTGATTTGGTCTAGGCTTGTGCACACCACTGTGATAAGGACGGAGCTGTAATCCTCACTGTACCTCAGTTCAGCAGGTTATTATAACAGTCTGTACAGGATTTCGGAGTTTTTTTGTGATCGTTGCAGCCAAAAATGTTGATTTTATTGTGTTTGTTTACTTTCTTTCGAAATTTGAGGTGTTTTTGTGCGTTTTTTGGGCAGAAAACTACTCGAATTGGCCAAATCGCAATTTAACGAAATTCATTCGTAGCGATGTTTGTTGGTAAACAAGACCTTTTAGCTGCACTCATGTTCGACGCACGTGAATCGAAGAGGGCTTTGGCTGAATGCGGGTTGTGATGACATCACGTGACGCGTCTCGGCCCGAATCTACGGCAAATCTGCGGTAATTTTGAAAAATTGCACGTTCCTCCAAAGATTTTGGTGTTTGTTTGATTTTGCGTTAATTTCTGTGATTGCAAAATCGAGAAATCCTGGAGGGACTGATTATGAGGTTGCACACACACACATCTACATGTTTTAGTCGGGAAATTATTGAGAGAGAGAGAGAGAGAGAGAGAGAGCGAGAGCGAGCGCGCGTCAACGTGTTTTAATACCTTTCTGTGCCCGTGCCGTGGTCTCAAAGTACTTCACAGTGAGGTCCTGGATAGACAGCACTGCAGTGTGGGCCTTCCTCTGCCAGTCCTCATCCTCCCGTCTGAGTGCCTCGATCCGGCGTGGACCCAGATACTCCGTCTCCAGAGAGATCTGAACATAACACACACACACACACACTCACAGATTAAACAGAGAATTCCACGGTATGCATGCACTTACTGCAGATTTTAACAACACAGCCGTCACATCCTCATCTTGTCATCAGGCCCTGTTCTGAGGAAAGCCCATGTGTTCACCCTCACACTGGAGAGAAACCAGTTCTGGAGAACACTGGGAAATATATAACTGGCTGCCAAACCCTTTTCAGAAACTCAATTCAAGAACTTCCTCGATTCCACTGGAACCAGAGCTGTTTTTCCACAAAGTCAAAGTGACTAGAGCATTTCCAATGAAGGAACCAGGAAATATATTTAGTTCCTGGGCTGTACTGTAGCTCTGGGAACCTTTAGTTTTTTTTTTAAGTTGTTGGACCAGAGCAGGAACCTTTCAGCAAACCAGGCACTGACCTGAACGTCACTGATTGGTCAAGCTTTAGTGAATAACCTTCTTAATCTGCCATTTTAAAAGGACTACGCAAGTAAAAACGTGTCCGTAAGCGCTTCTTACATCGTATCGCTTACAGCAAGGAACAGAATCGGAGTATCGGCGAATCGGAGTGGTGTAAATCCAGGCTACGTGCAGCTAGCCATGTGTCTTATAAGCGCAATGAAGTGAAAATAATACAGAAAGTTTTTTTTTTTTTCACATTATGGTCACGAATCATGCAAACATAGACCAGGAACTCATCCAGCACCTATGTACTTCTTTATTTCCTGACACACACACACACACACACACACACACACACACACACACACACAATGTGTGCATATTTCCAGAATGACACAGAAAGCAGGGAAATTCATGACCAAGCCACTGGCCTCGCTCTTATTTGAGAGCTTCAGAGCTCTCCGCTAAGCGCGAACATCACCTGCTTAGTGACTATGTTTCTCCAGGCTATAACTCGCGTAAACAAGAACACTTTAATTATCGCTCCCCCTGAGGCCTTAGACAGCTTTAGCTTACTCAGTAAATAAAGACAGTGAGATGCTCACAGGCTGCGTAGCACCAACGAGGTTCCACGTATCCAGACAGTTACCGGATTCTCTTTTAGCCAAGGGTAGTTCACCTGTGAGGTCACAAACATGTGGGCAAGAACCTGCACCTGGCCCTCTCTCTTTCTCTCTCTCACGGTTATAAATCACAGCTGGATGTACTGACGAGGAACATCAAAAGACTGGAAAAACAAGTTGTCGAGACACAAAGAATCACAAGTATTTAACCCATTTCCTTTCCATACTGGACCATTTCTGTTCCCTAGCAGGTCCTCTGAGGTATAGTTTTTTTGCATTAGCCTGATCACAAAATGCTCAAGCACTCGCAGCAAAGAACGTAATCCAGGGTTCTCTATAATCCGCTCGCAACTCGAAAGATATAAATATCCCTATTGTGAGATTTGTTTGTTTTCAGAACTGGCACTGAATGGCTGTTTAAACATAATCTTGAGCGATGAAGTACAGTAGTTGTTGTGACTCATGTTTTCTTGTTACTACCTCAGTAACTGACACTTTTAGTGACGTCGCAAACGAATGCTATAATGTGTATGAGATATTAGCATCGGCATACGATAATCCACGTTAACCTTGAGCGATGTTAGTACAGTGTCACATTTGATAGACCACACGTCAGTGTTGAGATCATTTGGGCTCATAAACCTAACGCAGAGGTGCCAACACTTCTAACAAGAAATTCCTAACTAGTGGATAGCCAATAAATAAATAAATAAATAAATAAATAAATAAATAAATAATTTACCACATAAAAGGTCCTAGCATGTATTCCCCCCCAAGATTTACACCAAGAAACAAGAAAACAGCTAGGCAAGTTAGTCTAGTGTGAGCGCTATAATAATAATAATAATAATAATAATAATAATAATAATAATAATAATAAGCAGACGAAGATTATTTAATAAGATTTTTTTCCAGCCAAAGACACCACAGTCCCGCCTACTTCCTTCCTATTGGCTCACACGAGAGCCTTGAGAAGTCACGTCACCTAGATAAAGTCGGCTTGAAGCAAGAGGAACCGGAATCAAATATGCGTCTTTCGCATCTCGCGTCCTTTCCCCTTCGGTGAATTTGCTTTTCTGATGGTCGAATTTTTTTCGTTTTTTCTTTAGCTACGCCTAAACCGTAAATGAACTTTTGCCACCTTGTGGTTAGCATAATCCAATTAGCAAAAGCAAATATCATAGACTAGCTATTTTATCAATTTGCGTATTTTTTTCTTACACACTCATCACAATGAACGTACGAACATTTTTTTTTTAGGAGTGCGATCCCGTTTCCATTTTAACGGACGTCCCGATCTGAAATATATTTACAGCTTAAAACCGAACCGTATTTGATTCACAGTGTTTATTCTCTTACAAACCCCAGATCGGGGAAAAAACCCAACCCCTAATACGTGTACTGTTACAGCCTGAAGAATGTCACGTGTGTGTATATGTACAGTATAGTGATTTGTTAATAGTTTTGCGAAAGCATTTTTTTAAAAAAAAAAAAAAAAAGAAAGAAAAAGAAATTTGATACAAATAGCAATAAAAAAAGATCGATATAATAAAATAATTGATCATAAAGTGTAACCAAAGATTTTGATATTGAAAAGCCGTAGAGGTTTAAAGCAAAACATTTATCCTATGCGCTTTTTATGGCTCAGGCAGTCTTTCAAGGTTTCAAAGTGTTGCTATAGCAACTACCAAAGCTAATAGAGTGGTCGTTAATGACGATGACATCCGTTTATGCTGTGTCACCACTGGAAAATAAGAAAACCCTCGTTCGAATGATACGAAGCTCATAAACAAAACGATCAGCTCGTTTGTTTTTCATCATTTTTATTTATTTATTTTTTCTTTATTTCTCTGCACTTCATTTTACTACACTGTACAATACACTTACTTATTTTCCTGTAAGCATGCGTACGAAGAAACTTATCGCAAACGTGATCAGATCTATCAGACGCCGAGCTTTCAGAACACCATGCTTTAGAGCCGCATGAAGTTAAAGAGTGACTCTCTCCCAGACTCGAACACAAACACAGCTCTTCCTCGTTTATCTGTCTTCTTGGAAATCTTCACTGGAATGACTTACGACTGTGTGTGTGGATGTGTGTGAGAACTTCCTAGAACGTACACACCCATGCAGGGTTTCTGTATCCACATGGTTAAAAATACTCGAATGCAAAACAGATGCTGCTGTGGTCTACAGTAGATCACATAGATACACACATACGTGTTTGTCTAACCTAGTGAGGCCTTTCCATCCATACAATTATTAACCCTTGTGGGGACCACAAACGTCAGATATTCCTCTCCTTGTGGAGATGTCTGGTCCCCGGCAAGATATAAAAACATACCCACACACACACTCGGTTTAAACTGCTACATAACTGAACATCATAAGATCTGCTGCTATGAGATTTCTTCACGTTCAAAGGTCGAGAGAGACGTATAGAGAAAGCAAAGGGTGAGAAAGTGAGCCTTTACCTAATTCCCGTGTGCTAGACGTGAGCTCACGGCTCAGGAATCTTTTATTTGAGATGACTGGCACCGTGCGCTCCGTTCTCTCTTCTGTTTTTCCAACATTCCTCACATTCTTATAATCAAACATGCTACTAAAATACAAAAGTGTGGAAAAAGGGGGGGCGGGGGTTTGGAGGGGATGATGTAACACGAGGTTTCAAAGGTGGGCTGGACGGTTATTATAATCATAACCATCTGCAGAGTCACGGTTTATCCTCTTCGAGAGCCAACGCCTAGCTGCGGTCTTGGACTTGCGATGCTAGCCAACACACGCTAAATTATACATGTGTAACAGCCACACACGGGCATGTGGTAGAGAACGGCAGAATGAAAAGAATGAAAGGAAGTGATGGGTGTGTACACATAGGGCTGTAGGAATGGCTAAATCAAGAACAAGCGCACTTGTTTTCAAACATGAACCAGCGGCGATTATAAGGATCGTTATCAAAAACATGCTTTGTTGATGAGGGAAGAGAAAAGCCAGACAGGTTCGAGTTCACCGGGAAACTACAGTAACTCAAATGACCGCTCTCTACAACCGCATTAAGCAGAAAAGCAACTCAGAACGCACAATACGTCGAACACCGAGGCGTATGGGCTACAACAGGAGAAGACCTAAAGATCTGGTTCCACTCCTGCCAGCCGAGAACAGGAATCCATGAATACAGTGGGTGAAATTGAAAAGTCCTCTTTCTGAAGAAAACTTTAAGGAACTCATGGAATTTTTGACCTCCGAGTAAGTAAAACCAAAGAACGTTCCCCTCAACTCTGAGGTCTCGTCAAACCCAAAGTTCAGCATGGTCCCTCTAGGATTTCGCGGTTGTGTTTTTTTTTTTTTTTTTGTGATTGCAGAAATTGACGTAAAATCAAGGAACATCCACAATATTCATTGGTGCTTGCGGTTTGTTCAAAATTACTGCGGAT
Organism: Ictalurus punctatus; assembly: GCF_001660625.3. Lineage (NCBI taxonomy): Eukaryota > Metazoa > Chordata > Actinopteri > Siluriformes > Ictaluridae > Ictalurus > Ictalurus punctatus. The sequence continues at coordinate 6,573,687 of NC_030433.2, read as the reverse complement.
TCGATCCGAGACGCGTCATGTGACGTCATCACGGATTGCGTTCGGCCGAAGCCCTCTTCTATTCACGTGAACGTGAGTACGGCTAAAAGGTCTTGTTTACCAACAAACATCACTGCGAAAGACCGTGCAAAAACATTTCAGGCGACTGCGATTTCGCTGATTCGAGTAGAAAGAAAAGAAAAAAAGCGCAAATTTTGAAAAAGGAAAAAAAAAAAAAACTAAATTTTTGGCTGCGGCAATCACAAAAGAACTCCAACATGGCTGCAGATCATGAGTTTGAATACCAACGACTACGAGTAGAGAGCAAAACTGCCCGAGCTCTCTGGGTGAGAGGAGCAGACTCTCCCTCCCCTGTCTATCAGATCAACACTAGCCAATCCAGGGCATCCGTTCAATTGAACGCATCGTTTATCTTCTTAAGTCCTGTTGTGATTTTTCTCAGGAAGTTCTTTCTTTCCAGGTACTGTTTTCATACTGGTTTTAATTCTGATATAAATGTGACAGCACAAGGTCACCTGATCGAATGCCCCACCCCGGATTGTGAGACACGTGTGAGTGTGTGTCTGATCGTTTCAACTTCAGCGCAAGGCTGTACGTGATCTCTGCCCTGCTACGTCTTACCCGACACCATATCTTATTCATGTACGTGCTCGGGTCCTGTCAGAAACATGATAGTGACGGTGCGCAGCCTCGGCGTCACTTGATAGCCCCACTTCCTGATGCCTCGTTCGCTGGGGGCATGTGGTCCCCCTGTGCGTCCACCACATAGTGATTTCATCGCTCATTCATGCCGTCAGACGCTCTTACATTCATTCATTCATTCATTCATGCATGCATGCATGCATGCGCTCAGTAGAGGGTGGATCAGGTGCCATATGTCCAGCCTGTAGTGTCGTTACCTGTACAATAGAACCAGGGACACACGATTCCACTCAGGTACTCAAGCACGTTCGTTACGAGTGACAGAACTACTCTTTTAATACTCCCAGAGTCTGTAACAGATGTCCTGCCTCTCACCCGGTTCCCACTTCCTGCTTCTATTCCACGTGGTCCACGTCAATCTGAATGGGTTAAGAGCTTTGTCGCACCGCCTTCCCCTTCCTCGCTAAACAAAATACACTGTAGGAAGGGTTTTATTTTCTGGGGGAATAATGAACGGGTTTATTTTAAAGAATGACATAATGAATCTACCTATAGCTCAAAAGAAAAAAAAAAAAAACATGCATGGAGTACATCTTGGCTACAGAATGGGCTTTGTTTAACCACAAATAGCAGGTGGTCACAGTGCGAGCTGTTTACAATTGAGAATGTGTTGTGATAAGGAAACACCGCTTGCATGTCTGTGCGTGTTGGTGCGTGTGTTTGTGCCACACACGAGCTCCTGAAAGCGTGGATCTGCGAGACTGTCATATTGGCACGTGTCTTTAAACTCCATCCTGCCTGCTACTTTTAGTATGCAAAGCGCATGCAAATCTGCTGGATTCTCTCTCTCACACACACACACACACACACACACACACACACGCTGCAGTGTTTGCATTACACAGACCTGAATAAGGAGTATTAGGACGCACCAACCGTCTAAATTAGGGAAAAAGGCCATATTTGCATACAGCTTGTCTCAGTTTGTGTCAAGAGATGATGTGAGTTTAAGTAGGTCAGGGTTATTATAGTACACTAATTCTATACCGAAATAAACCGACGTGCACGGGATCCAAAACCACAGCGTTAAGCCATGCGATTAAATCTAGCACAAATAAAATAAAGGAATATTTTGCAGTTCATAAGCATCACTTATATCCAGGAAATTCCTAGGAAATAAATCGCTCCAGAGTACAAGACACACCCCCTAATTCTGTCTGCATGGTGGAGGGAACTAAATAAACAAACAAACCCATTTTTTATGAAGAAATACATGTCGACTGTTTAAGAACATTCAGGGAAGGAGTGTCCAGTGGTAAAGCTGTAGCTAAGGATTACGCCAAGTCTTCAGGATAGAGGGATTTGAGCTACGTGGTTTTTCTCTGGAACGGCTATTTATAGCTTACGGACTTTCCATAACATTTAACGCAAGTATAAGAAAAAAGTCTACTTCGCCATTTTGGAACAAACCTCTCGTGTAGCAGGGTTTAACAGTGCTCTACTCTCATTGGCTGGCAAGATTTGGATCTACAGCTTGAGCGTCCAGCTAAGGAGGAGGAGGATGATGACGATGATGAAGACATTGATGACGTTGAAGATGACGCTTTGTTCCGCTCCTGAGAGCTCATGTCGAAAAAAATAGTCGTATGAGACGACCCAAACCTCCGATATTAATCCTGAACTAATCCACTGAGTAAGTACGTGAGTCATTTCCACTACAAAGTACAAACACTAGAACTATACAGAGAACCGCATCCAGAACGCTCTCCAAAATTCACACCACTGAACTCTCTACTTCCAGGTCAGGGAGCTGTCCGTCCAAATCTCACTAGCCAATGAGAGTAGAGCACTGTTAAGCCCCGCCCACACGAGAGGTTTGTGCCAGAACGGAGAACGTAAACTCTGAAAGCGTAAACGTAAACTCGGGCAGCGCGTTCAGAAACCACGATTAGCGAGAAGGAAGCTTCGAAAACTGATCATAAAGAACGCTGTGTATTTGAAGACCAGGTTCCATTTCTGCCTTTCAGAGTTTCTCTTCTTACTCGTTGTATATTTTTGTTCGCTTCTTAAAAAGTTACGTTCAGTACTTCTGGCACAAATTTAATTCCGTAGCAGCAGCGCGCGTTTGTTTTTTTGTTTGTATTTTTTAAAAAGAATCTGTTTTCCAGTCACCTTGAGATCGTTTCCTTTAGGATTACATGCAAAACCATGCAAACCCTGCTTTCACACTAACGAGTGACAAAATGACAAACAACTATGCGCTTTTGGTGTACTTGATGCAAATTATGGACGATGCTGTAAAGTGAGAAAAACAAACGATTGGCTCGAACGATTTCTCGTACCTCGTACTATGCAGCATGTGGTACAACATTGTTTTAGTTCACAGACTCACAACTTTAGTTCCTACCCGCATTTGGTTCCGATATACGGCTTGAGTAAAAAAAAAATAAAGGAAGACGTATAACCACATAACCGTGGCTTGATCTTATCCTGTCATATACAACCAATATATTACAGACATTAAGAATAAAAATGAAGGACTGAAGGCAGTATATGAGATCGTTGATGTCTCTGGAGAGCGTTTGTGGTTAGTAGTCAGCTCATTTTCTAATAGCTAATATGAGGCATGGTTCAGTGAGCGATTTTCACACTTTTTCCCCCGCTTTATTAAAATATTAGAAGTGACATGAGTGACTTGGCGTACAATAGTGCAAGTGGAAGGTAAGGACACTTAATGATGCACTTAAGATGGGAATAATAATCCGGCATTGTGGTATAATTGTGGTATGGATATAAAACACGGCAGTGCAGCAGAGAACAATCAAAATACCAGTCCACTGTTTGATAATAATATCGATTCAAAGCTGATACTGTTAATGCATCCTTAATAATCACCAATATCACATAATCACTAAAAGAGAAGCTCGACAGATCAATCATCTGACTCCCCACCCCCACACACTCCACCCACTTTAGAGAGCAGGCCGGAGCGTAAATGAGAGCACAGCCATGCTTCGTCGTCTCAGGCAGTACGGATCTTTATGCCAAGGTTTAAAGCTCGGCAGCTGGCAGGATTCCTGACACAGAACAGCTCCCTGGGCCTCGCTGCTAAGCAATAAGCTAACAAATCCACTACAGAAGAAAAGAAATAAAAACACAAGGCCAGAGTTATGCTGCAGTGTGTTGTTGGCAGGCTGGTTAATCCATAGCAGATTCTGGAATAATCAGACTGGACTGCAGGGAGACGAGGCGAGCGCAGAGCCGCAACACATCGCGGGACTCGAACGCGGTGTGAAGTGGCCTTCAGAAGAAGAGGTTCAGTCAGGGACAGAGCGACAGAGAGGGGATTACAGAGAGAGACAGAAATTGAAAGAGAACAAGAGAGAAAGAGGGAGACAGACAGACAGAGAAAGAAAGAGCAGCACAGAGAGAAAAAGAAAGACAGAGAGAGCACGCAGGGACAGGGACAAACTAGATCAGACGGAGCAAAATAGATACAAAGAGAGAGAGAGAGAGATAGAGACCTACAGACAAAACAGAGAGAGCAACACAGACAGGCACAGCAAGAGACCTACAGACAAACACAGAAAGAGAGAGAGCCTGACAGGTAGAGCAAAAGCCAGGTAGAGAGACCTACAGACAAACAGAGAGACCAACAGACAAACACAGAGAGAGAAACAGACAGGCAGGCAGAGAGAGAGACAGACAGAGAAACATACAGACAAACAAGAGAGAGGCAGAAAGCGCACAAGCAAGAGAGAGAGACAGACCAAGAGAAAAACAGAGAGAGAGAGAAAGAAAGACAGTGATAGAGAGACCTACAGACAGAGAGCGACAGACAGGCGGAGAGCGAGATAGGGATAGAGAGACCTACATACAAACAGAGAGAGCGACAGACAGGCGGAGAGACCTACAGACAAACAGAGAGCGACAGACAGGCAGATAGCGAGACAGAGATAGAGAGAGAGACCTACAGACAAACAGAGAGAGTGACAGACAGGCAGATAGCGAGACAGAGACAGAGATAGAGATAGAGACCTACAGAGAAACAGAGAGAGTGACAGACAGGCGGAGAGCGAGACAGAGATAGAGAGAGAGACCTACAGACAAACAGAGAGAGTGACAGACAGGCGGAGAGCGAGACAGAGATAGAGAGAGAGACCTACAGACAAACAGAGAGAGTGACAGACAGGCGGAGAGCGAGACAGAGACAGAGATAGAGACCTACAGACAAACAGAGAGAGTGACAGACAGGCGGAGAGCGAGACAGAGACAGAGATAGAGACCTACAGACAAACAGAGAGAGTGACAGACAGGCGGAGAGCGAGACAGAGACAGAGATAGAGAGAGAGACCTACAGACAAACAGAGAGAGTGACAGACAGGCGGAGAGCGAGACAGAGACAGAGATAGAGACCTACAGACAAACAGAGAGAGTGACAGACAGGCGGAGAGCGAGACAGAGACAGAGATAGAGACCTACAGACAAACAGAGAGAGTGACAGACAGGCGGAGAGCGAGACAGAGACAGAGATAGAGAGAGAGACCTACAGACAAACAGAGAGAGTGACAGACAGGCGGAGAGCGAGACAGAGACAGAGATAGAGACCTACAGACAAACAGAGAGAGTGACAGACAGGCGGAGAGCGAGACAGAGACAGAGATAGAGACCTACAGACAAACAGAGAGAGTGACAGACAGGCGGAGAGCGAGACAGAGACAGAGATAGAGAGAGAGACCTACAGACAAACAGAGAGAGTGACAGACAGGCGGAGAGCGAGACAGAGACAGAGATAGAGACCTACAGACAAACAGAGAGAGTGACAGACAGGCGGAGAGCGAGACAGAGACAGAGATAGAGATAGAGACCTACAGACAAACAGAGAGCGACAGAGCGGGCGCAAGTAAGAAGGACAGACTTTTCCTTTTGATGAAAATCTGAACCAGTATAAACTTTCGGAACAGCTGTACATCTTATTTCTTCTGAGTAAAGAAGAAGAAGAAGAAAAAAAAAAGCACAGCCATATTTATTTTATAAAAATTGCACAAAAGTGGTTAGAGTAAAATAATGTGGGGAAGAAAGAGTGAGAGTCTTCCAATAACGCAACCGGATCCATATAATCAGTTAATGCTCTTGGCTTCCAGTCAATAAGGATTCGCACTGAGCTCGCTGTCGAGCACATCAACATTACAGAACAGTGTGTGTGTGTGTGTGTGTGTGTGTGTGTGTGTGTGTGTGTGTGTGTGCTGAACTCCAGTGCTATAACTGGCTCTGTTTAGGGCGAAGCCACCGACAGGCCGTACACGGAGCCAGCAGGAGAACGGCGCTGATTCACAGACTCACTATCTACACACACTTTACTGTTATAATCACAACCGAACCCTTTAATTCTGTTTGTTTCATTCGTACAGCGATGCGCACTGTCCCGAAGCGGCTTCACAGAATTCCAGATCCCCGATGAACGAGCCGGAGATAGCGACAGCGGTTAGGGAAAACTTCCTGTAGAAGAGTAAAGACACTCATTATGGTGTATGCAGTGTGTAAGAGCGCACACACACACTTTCACTTTTTGAGTAACTCCTGTCTGTCTGGAAGTATAATAATTCCTGCTAACAGCTCTAGTAATGGCTCATTCACAGGGACTGCTACGGAGGACAATCCACATAACCTATGCTTAATAACTGGAAAAAGTGTTGTTTAACAAAGACAAGTAGAACTCGACACTGGCAAGTCTAGCACTGCTTGTAACTAATTTGTACGCAACAGAAAGTCAGGTAGAGAGAGACAGTGAGACAGACAGACCAGCAGGCAGAGAGAAACAGACAGACAGGTAGAGAGAGACAGACAGACAGATAGGCAGGCAGAGAGAGACACATATAGAGAGACCTAAAGACAAACAGTGAGAGCAACAGACAGACAAACAGAGAGAGAGAGACAGATAGAGAGACCTACAGACAAAGAGAGAGAGCAACAGATAGACAGTCAGAGAGAGAGAGAGAGACAGATAGACAGGCAGAGGGAGAGAGACAGATAGACAGGCAGAGAGAGACCTACAGAAAAAAAGAGAGAGAGCGACGGAGAGGCAGGCAGAGAGAGAGACAGATTCAGACCTTCAGACAAACAGGCAGAGAGAGAGAGAGACAGGTAGAGAGACCTGAAAGTGTGAGTCACGTCTCTTTATAATGAATGTGAAGGAAGCTATTGAAGGAAAAACTATTTCTTCAATGAAACTATTTGACCTTGCTGTGACCTTGAACCTATTTGGATCAATTCCAAAATGTAATCAGGTCATGTGCTGGTTACAATGATAATTCCATATAAATCCTACAAACATTCCACTATCAGGAGTCCTATATCACACTGCTACACATGCATCTCCCTCTCTCTCCCTCTCCCTCTCTCTCTCTCTGGAGGTGTGTCTCACATCCTGTTTCTGTTAAGTCTCACTCTCTGCCCTGTCTGTGTCTTCTATCCTCTCTCTCTCTCTCTCTCTCTCTGGTGGTGTGTCTCACATCCTGTTTCTGTTAAGTCTCACTCTCTGCCCTGTCTGTGTCTTCTATCCTCTCTCTCTCCCTCTCTCTCTCTCTCTCTCTCTCTCTCTGGTGGTGTGTCTCACATCCCATCTCTGTTAAGTCTCTCTCTCTGTCCCAATCCCCAGTCACACACTGCCCTTAATAAAATGATCCCAGTAGCTTATGAAGGTCACTATGGCAACCCGGCGCAAACAGGAGGTCATGACCACTCAGATTAAACACCGTATCCTGAAATGAAATTAAAGAAAGAAATCTGGAAAGAGATAAACGTGTACGAGCACCGGGCGCTAGGAGTGGCGAATATGAGGACGCGATATCTCATGTCACGATAACAAAAGTGCTGTGCATAAGTATTCCCCCCTTGATGTTTCCCACCTTTTGTAGTGTTACAAACAGGAACTGAAATGGTCTTAAATTTTACTACTGAAAAAAAAAGTTAATGGACAAAAAACGGTCCCTTCACACAAGGAGATGTGCGAATAGTAGTGTGATTGATTCTGTGTGTGTGTACATGAGTGCATTTGATTGTTGTATGCACAGGGCATCTATTATGAGCATGTATTAAACCCGCTTGTGTTTGTAAACAGATTTGTCGGAGTACATCTTTAAATATTTATGGAGCGTGTGTTTTTGACCTTTATTTGCTGTCGGCGCAGCATGGCGAGCTCTCGCATGTCTCTGAAGGGCTGCAGCAGGTAGTGGTAGAGTTCAGTGGTGGCCTCCACCAGATCGCCGTACGCCTCGTCCTGCTCCGAGTACAACTGCAGCAGCTCCACCATGCTTTCCATGCCTCGCTGCTTCTCCAACAGCTAGAGACAGAGAGAGAGAGAGAGAGAGAGAGAGAGAGAGAGAGAGAGAGAGAGAAAGTGTTCTTAAGACATTCTCGCAGTTATATATAAAGGGTGTCCCATATACAGTATATCTCACTTAAAGATAAGAAGTGCTACCTTGTTTACTTCTGATGCTGTGGGCGGCCATTTTGTTTTGACTTGACGCAAGTTGTGACCGCATTTAAAACTGAATGCGCTGAACCAGCTAGCCAGCTGGCCATACGTTATAACATTACATTAGCCACCACTTTTCTTTAGCTTGCTAAAAGGCACACACCTACACAACACACACAAACACTAAAATGCTTTATTTCTATTCAGACCTGCCTGAAATGACATGCGTTCATAATAACGAGGGATTTCTCCACATTCTCTCTCCACACTGATATTCATCTCTTCAACTCTGTGCTCAATGAACGGTCGTTCTCTTTCTCCGTCTTTCAATATACCTCTCGTTCCCTCCCTTCCCGAATCCATCTTTCGTTCTTCCCTCGCTCTGATCCTGTTACCTTATTATCCCGTCTCTTCTCTCCCACGCTCTTTTCATCTCTCGTCCCATTTCCCTTTCTCTCCACCTCTCCATCCGCCTCCCTCTTTTTTACACACTCATTCTTTGCAGAAATCCTAAGGAACATGGAGGACCAGGGACAACTGAAGTTCACCGGAGTACACGTAAAGAATAAGATACTTGGTGTGTGTGTGTGTGTGATGTTATAGGAATAGTAATCAAAGATGGAGTGGTGTGATGTGGCCTGTCATCAAGCAGAGTCACTGTTACCACCCTGAACAGCACATCTGGAACTGTTTTATTCATCTCATGCTTATATATATATATATATATATGACAATTTTTAACGAGTACTTTTTACCCGTTTACAGTTGTTTAATGTTGAACGTCTGCACTTCACTCGTATGCAATGCACAAGAGAACAACCACAGACAGAGCTCATAAAATAATAATAATAATAATAATTAAAAAATTAAAAACCCTCCAAAAAACCAGGACAGATGTGGTGGTATTTTTACAGACGTCATGTGCCTAGAGGATCTGGTGTGGATCATAACGGTTAAAAAAGAAAGCACATCTGTGCTGTAAAACACATGACTAAAAATGTACCAGAAGCACTTTTGGTGTGAATTGGCCATTCTTTCTTTAGTCTTTCTTAAGCTTGTGCTTGCTTGCTTGCTTGCTTGCTTGCTTTCTCTCTCTCTCTCTCTCTCTCTCACACATACACACACACTATGCAGTTAGCTCTCAGAGCTCTCAGAGAGGAAACACTGGCTGATTCAGCTCCAACACTGCTCCCTCTGTTTACCTTAGCCGCTGGTCGCCGTGGAGAGGGGGAGCTCGCAGCCCGGCTGTGTCAAAGGTCATTTCAGATAAAGCCAAACACGCCACACTTTTACCTCCTCGGTACTTACAGTGGGTATGCAACTCCCTTTTTTGCCCCAGTGTGCCTGTCGCTCTAGGTGAAGGACGCATGTCCTCTGTGAACTCTCAATAAGGAGGCGTGGCCTCTCTGGCTGTCAGTCATAATGACAAGGTGTGGCCTATATACCTGTCACACTCAGTAACGTGCGTGTTCGGAACTAGTTTTCCGACGGGGCTCGAATGCCATGTCAAAAGGTATTATTTTAGACTCATTTTAAAATATACATATTTTATATATATATATATATATATATATATATATATATATATATATATATATATATATATATATACACACACATATACATACACACACACACACACACACACACATATATACACATATATACAGACATACATACATACATTATATATATATATATATATATATATATATATTTATATATATATATTTACATATATATATATATTCAAAAAAATGAAGATTCCCACACTGTACTGCACAGCATCATCTCACACCACATCAAATCACTAAATCTAAAATCATACTGCACTGAACCGTCGGCTGCTTTACATGCATCTCGATGAATGGACACCAGGACATGAATCCCCACCTCTGAGGTCCACCTGTACCTGACCTGCCTGAACATGCAGCATCGCATCCACCTGCGCAAACATTAAATATCATCTAGTCATAAAACACAGCATGCGGGTGTGTGTGTGTAAACGCACAGCAGGCAAAATGCCAAAAATGGGCAGAAAAAACAGCTTATTATACTGTACAACACCTACTCCACACACACACACTCTCTCTCTCTAACACACACGTCTGTGGAAAAGAAGGATGAATGATTCCGTACAAGCGCCGTAATGCTAATCTGAGGTCGGTTTAGTGCATCCATAAAATATCCTCCATCAGGCTGATAAAAGCAGGTCATGATCTTATCACTGTTATTAACATATTTATAACCTATAGTGATCTCTTTCAACTTTCTTGGCTTTGTGGTTAGCACGTTTACCTCACACTGCCGGGGTTGGTGGGGGTTCGAATCCCGCCTCCGCCGGAGTGGGGTCTGCATGATCTCCCCATGCTTCGGGGTTTTCCTCAGGGTACTCCAGTTTCCTCCCCCAGTCCAAAAAAATGCTCTGAAGGCTGACTGGCATCTCTAAATCGTCCGTAGCGTGTGAACGTGTGTGCTATCGTGCCCTGCGATGGGTTGGCACCCCGTCCAGGGTGTCCCACACCTTGTGCTCGGTGGGATAGGCTCCCCGCGACCCCGTGTAGGAAAAGTGGTACGGAAAAAGTACGGGAGAAATTGATTTAATAGATCATTTGTAACGTCCGAATTCTTTATATAAAGGAGTGTTGTGATGTTTCGGGAGCAGTCCAGTGTCTCCGTCGCGGCTGTCCTGTACATGGTGCTCTAAATATATAAAACAATTCAAATACACTACCGGTCAAAACTTTAGACACACTCAATTTATTTTTTTTCTACGTTTTAGAATAATAATAATAATAATAATAATAATAATAATAATAATAATAAAATTATCAAAACTCTGGAATAACACAAATGGAACTATGGGAATTATGTCGTGATAAAAAAAATCCAAGGTAAATCAAAATAATTTAGTATTTTAACATCTTCAAAGTAGACGCCCTTTTTGCTGAGAATTTCCAGAAATGTATTCTTGGCGTTTTCTCACCCGATTTCTTGAGGAATTTCCCTGAGATGCTTTTTAAACAGTATTAAAGGAGTTCCCACCGACGCCAAACACTTATCGGCTGCTTTTCGGAATATTCCTCTCCGAGTCGTCCGTTTAAAAACATGTTTAAAATGTTAGTTTTCTAATGAAAGAGATGAATACGTTGGCATGATTATTTTTTTGTCTACAACACAATCTCACACGTTTAATCACACACCTTTTTTTAACATCGTGAGAAACGTTTCAGTCGAGTGTCCTCAAACTTATGACCGGTAGTGTGTATAAGCAGTGAGCGAACACTACTTCTCACTACTAACAAGCAAAATAAGAACACGCTTACCTAACAAACATCAGAATTCTTCCGAACGTGCAGGTAAAACATGGATTCTGAACGTGATCTGAATCAGGTACGCTTTCGAGTCGCGTGACTGAATACGTTCCTGAGTAAAAAGGACTGAATATTCAGCCATGGATATTTTATCGAAGTATTTGAAGCTAACCCTGGTTCAGACACAGTGTTTGTCTTCTGCACTGATCTCAAAGCAGTTTAAAGCACAAAGTGTTTAAGCGATAATGCAGCGTGCTCAAACGTGACGAACGTGTACTCCTTTCCCTCTCCGCTCTGAGGATTCCTTCCACCTGTTTATATCCAAACTGTTTTTATTTGCATATAAGGAAACCTGAATGGACACCAGAAACTCCAAAAAACACCTTAATATATAACTGACTTGAGTTGCGGACATTCGGCGACATTAAATGTAACACAAGGGTTTGCTCCTTACTTACGCTTCTCACGTGTCTTATTGTTCAGATTTTTTTTTAGCCCTATACGGACTGGATTAGTTTATCAGCGCGATGTCTGTTTTGTCCATTTTTTCCCCCCCACACGTCACTCAGTGATAAAAACTCTCGCGTCCGGACAGCATTAAAATTCCCACGGGAGGCGCGAGTTTCTAAGCGGGCTCTAATCTATGTTGCGAACGGGGATGTTTTTGCGCCGCGCGGTCACGTGATCACGGACTGTTTGCGACGACGTTGCGTCTGAGCGTCGGAGTATTTCAGTGTTTCAGTTCGGGGTGAACCAAAGCTCCGGCAACAATATGAAAATACAATACAACAATCAATCATCGCTAAGTATACAGTATGAGAAGCATCCGGTGGGTTTTGTTTTTGTTTTGTTTCGCAACTCAGGAAGCGTTTAATTTCTGGAGGAGGGTCAAAGATACGCGTAGCTAGGAGACTAAAATACGGTAAGCAGCAGCAGTCGGACAAATCATTTTTTTTCCCTCCCAAAGTTAGGCGACATCACTGCATAAAACGCATGCTAACTGTCTGTTTTGCGTCTACGTAATGGCGATCTATTCTTGGGAAATAATTAAAAAAGGCTCAATGCACTGTATTGTTCCACCATTTCATCATTTCCTGTATCCATTCCTTTGCTTGTTTTCTTCCAGCCAGGGATTTGGACAAGCCGTTCCACTAAGAGGAATGACGGGCAAAGATGTGCTTGTACTCATACCGTGTCCAGTAGCGTTGTTTCCACATGTTGATGGCTGATGATGAGGTCACTTTTTACAGGTTTTGAAAAAAACAGAGCTTACAATCTTTTCGAATGTGTGTTTTGTCGAAGCCGAGTTTGGGAACGGTTCGGGAGCTCAGGTGATTAACGCAGAGAAGGGTCGGGATACGCCGTGGAGGAAGGACAAGTTGTGTTTAATGTAAGCGTTAAGCCTACGCTAGGCCCGGGATGATAGTATCGGGGATCGCCGATAGATTCCGAATGTCACGATGGACATCGAGACGGGCGAATTTAAATGTCCTTTCTGTCCTTGCGAGTGTGTGTGAGGTTGTGGCTCCTGTTTTTATGACACATGGATATTGTTTTAGGTCGCACAAGCTGTGCCCACCCTCGCGTTAAATTCACACGTCAGGGATATGCTGTGAAACACACTTTCCAAACGTTTTCACCAGGCGTATGAGTTGGTCCCGCTCGTGCGAGTGTTGTGTTTTTTGAGACGTCATCATGGAGAGCAGCTTCTCGCCACGTTTTCTGTGTTTCCTTCGTGCTGCGTCGAATTAAACAGCGTCAGGCTTTTTGCACTTGTCTTTTTGTAAATGAAATAAGACTTGAACACAATGAAATGTTTGACATTAAATCAGAGTCTGCTCTGTGAGCAGCACGAGTGCTTATGTGGGAGCTAATCTGAGCTGATCCTACAACAGCAGCTGCCATGAGAGAGAGAGAGAGAGAGAGAGAGAGAGAGAGAGAGAATTTTTCTAACAATCTGAGACAGTCAAATTATACAGGCTGAACTAGACACAGACCTCTGCTCTCCGATTCTCTCACACTCTCTCTTTCATTCTCTCATTCTCTCTCTCCTTCATTCTCACTCTCTCTTTCATTCTCACTCTCTCTCCCTCATTCTCTTTCTCTGTCCTTCATTCTCTCTCATATTCTCTCTCACTCTCTCTATCTCCTTCATTCTCTCACTCATTCTCACTCTCATTCTCTCTCCCCCCCTTCATTCTCTCTCTCTCCCTCATTCTCTCTCTCTCTCCCTCACTGTCTTACCTCCTTCATTCTCTCACTCATTCTCTCATTCTCTCTCTCCTTCATTCTCACTCTCTCTCCCTCATTCTCTTTCTTTGTCCTTCATTCTCTCTCATATTCTCTCTCACTCTATCTCCTTCATTCTCTCCCTCATTCTCACTCTCATTCTCTCTCCCCCCTTCATTCTCTCTCTCTCTCTCCCTCATTCTCTCTCTCTCTCCCTCACTCTGTCTTACCTCCTTCATTCTCTCACTCACTCTCATTCTCTTTCTCTCTCTCCTTCATTCTCTCTCATATTCTCTCAGGCTCTCTATCTCCTTCATTCTCTCACTCATTCTCACTCTCATTCTCTCTCCCCCCTTCATTCTCTCTCTCCCTCATTCTCTCTCTCTCCCTCACTCTCTTACCTCCTTCATTCTCTCACTCACTCTCATTCCTTCGTTCTCTCTCTCCCTCATTCTCTTTCTCACTCTCTCTCACTCTCATTCTCTCTCATTCTCTCTCCTTCATTCTCTTTCTCACTCTCTCTCTCTCTCCCTCACTCTGTCTTACCTCCTTCATTGTCTTTCTCACTCTCATTCTCTTTCTCTCTCTCCTTCATTCTCTCTCATATTCTCTCACTCTCTCCATCTCCTTCATTCTCTCACTCATTCTCTCTCATTCCCTCTCTCCTTCATTCTCTCACTCACTCTCACTCCTTCGTTCTCTCTCTCCCTCATTCTCTTTCTCACTCTCTCTCACTCTCATTCTCTCTCTCCTTCATTCTCTCACTCACTCTCATTCTCTCTCTCCTTCATTCTCTCACTCACTCTCACTCCTTCGTTCTCTCTCTCCCTCATTCTCTTTCTCACTCTCTCTCACTCTCATTCTCTCTCTCCTTCATTCTCTCACTCACTCTCACTCCTTTGTTCTCTCTCTCCCTCATTCTCTTTCTCACTCTCTCATTCTCTCTTTCTCTCTCTCCTTCATTCTCTTTCTCACTCTCATTCTCTCCCTCACTCTCTCTTATCTCCTTAATTCTCTCACTCACTCTCTCTCATTCTCACTCTGTCATTCTCTCTCACTCTCTCCATCTCCTTCATTCTCTCACTCATTCTCTCACTCATTCTCTCTCTCCTTCATTCTCTCACTCACTCACTCCTTCGTTCTCTCTCTCCCTCATTCTCTTTCTCACTCTCTCTCACTCTCATTCTCTCTCTCCTTCACTCTCTCTCATTCTCTCTCTCCATTCTCTTTCTCACTCTCTCTCTCCTTCATTCTCTCTCTCCTTCATTCTCTCTCACTCTCTCTCATTCTCTCTCTCCTTCATTCTCTCTCTCCTTCATTCTTTTTCTCACTCTCTCTCGCTCTCATTCTCTCCCTCACTCTCTCTTATCTCCTTAATTCTCTCACTCACTCTCTCATTCTCACTCATCCTCTGTCTCTCTCTCATTCTCCCTCACTCTCTCCCTCATTCTCTCTCTCATTCTCTCTCACACACATTGTTTCTCTGTAGTTCTCTCAGTTATGGACGAATCAGAAATCCGCCACTAGCCCACTGTGCGAGTAAACTCCAGCGTGCTGCACACGCAGTCTTATATCTTTGATGAGGACAAAAACATCATGTAATAACATACACTGAGCTAGTTAGCTGATTATGTGCATTAATACAGACGAATACATTATAGGATCAGATAGTGTTCATGCTTTTTATTCATTTCTATTTATTAAAAGTATGACATACAACATACTTTCATCCATTTATAGTCACATTTACACAGTCCCTCCAGGATTTCACGATTTTACGATCGCAAAATTAAACAAACTCCGTGATATTCGGATGAACTGGGACAATTTTCAGAATTACCGCAGATTTTCCGCAGGTCAGGGCCGAGACATGTCACGTGACGGCGTCACGACGCGCGTTCAACCGAAGCTACAAGGTCTCGTTTACCAACGAGCATCGCCACGAAAAGACAAATGTTTTTTTGCGATTGCGTTTTTGTGCAAAAAGTAGTTTTCCACAAATAATGCACAAAAAAGCTCAACGTTTGAAAAAAGCCGCAGCAAAATCGAGCGTTTTTAGCCTGAGCGATAAAATAAATCCTGTATGGACTGCATAATGCTGTGGAATGTCAATTTCCTTTCACCAGGCCTCTCTTTTGAAGTTAATAAGACAAAAAAACAACAACGCCAGCTTGTCTTGATACCGGGAAAACCACACAGTCCTCTGCCCTGAAGATTTTCCAGTGTCGGAAAAGTTTAGAACAAGCGCAAAGCAGATGAAGAGGAAATTCTGCTGAAGATATTTAAGTTTTTACAATTATCGATCAGGGCAAGAGAGAGACAGAAAGAGAGGGTGAGAGAGAGAGAAATTATGTACATATGTTATTTCTAATGTCTAAATGTCTCATATATTTGATAAATCCATCACAAGCTCTGCATGCCATCATAAAGGCATCGGCGTAAACTGTTTAAAAATCGACGCCAACAATTCCAACGCTCTAAATATTGACTTGGCTCCCGAGAGCGGCGCCGGCCGTGGCGTATTTCACGCTATCAGCCAATCCCAGCTGCGCTTGATAACAAACCACTTTACTGCCAAGCTGACAGTGGTCCTGCAGACGATCCCGGAGGAGTCTGGGAAATCTCGGCTCTTGACGGACAAGCCTGCTTGGATCTGACGCCAACAGCTGACGACAGAAAGTGGCGGAAAGTTCTTGAGCTGTTCCTCTGAAGAACGGCGCGAAGGCAAGCGGTCGGTGAGGCCCAAACTGGACTTAAACCTGGTCTTCAAACGTTAAACGAAATCCAGTCAAATGAACAGCAGCCATTTTGGATGTTTTTTCGTCCACTCCCGCTATTATTCTCCTGTTTTAGGCGGTGGTTGGAAAAAAGATTTAAATAAAATATTTAAAAAAAAAAAAAACTCTGCTTTTCCAGGGTGCCCTCACCAGCCAACACACACTCAGAACTACGGTGTCACTTCCTGTTTGGAAACCTTCCCCACCCTGCTGTAATGTCTTCCTGTCTTTGTTACTTTAAACACCCTCGAAGCTTTGATTCTCTTCACATGTCCATGACGCCAAGTCACATTCTCAGCCCCTTTTTTCTTCTTTACACACACACACACAATACACAACTCACACACACTCTTTCTCTCTCGTCAGTATCGCTCACTCCCGTTTGGAGAGCCTTGATATGACCATGATTCTCCCTCCGTTACACCGAACGCTGGACGTCAGGACAACCTGCTGCACGACTGTTCAGAGCGGGACGTGGGTTTCTGTTTAATATCCACGGCCTTGGATCTATACCTGCTTCACTCCAGACGTTACACGAGATCAATAAAGCACTTTGAGTTTATTAATAATTTGTAAACAAAACAAAACACACCTTCGTATGGACAGCGGACCAAATATAGAGGCGTAAATGTGTAATCGGTCAGAGCGATACTGACGAGGTCAGCGTCGGATTAATTATTGACACGGCGAATCGCTTCATCTGGGCTTTTAAGAAGCGCCGCTACTCGGAACCGACACCACGTCCACACCAAATACTTATTAACGAACAACGAAAAGTACTTTTTATTAATCTATAGTTATGTTACAGTCATCGCTCACGTTATAGCGGCAATAAACAGCCGTTCCCTCGCGGTTAAGGTCTGACACTTACAACGCGCAGACACTGGAGACTCCTTCCAAAAACGCTAAATAAAACCCCCCCCACACACAGAAAACGTCGCGGTATCAGCAATTACATGTGGTTTTTAATCTGTTAGCACATTATGAGAGTACTGTAAACCCGTGATTTGCCTTGTAGCCGGATCTACTGCCAGATCCACCTTCTGACCAATCAGAATCAGCAATACGACAGCACAGACAACGTCGATTCTTAACAACGGCTGGAAATTACTTTACGCTTATATAACCGTTATAAACGTACGTTTATTTTTTATCGCTTTTGAAAATTAAAATAGCTGCTTCGGAATCACAAGAACGCCGTGTACAACAAAAGGATGCGGTTATGTGATCATCGTTTTTGGTCTTATTCCCGACCAGGAAGCCAGAATTTATGCCTCTTAATTATGTTCTGGCTCGTTTTTAACGGTTTTGCTACTCAATCATGCTCATACAGAGCTAATCTCTTGCTGATTATTTTATTTTTTCCCCTCCCCAAACGGTCGACTTCACTTCACGCAGGCCTCGGCTCAGCGCAAACTGCTGACTGCAGCAGAACAGATCAGGTTTCAGTGAGACAAAGGTCAACAGATGGCAGCTCAGGGGCTCTGAGGAAAAAAACAACACAAAAACCCATTCAGAGCTGTGTGCGTCTCTAGCGTTGACTTGAACGCTCCTGTACGTTCGCTTTTTCACCTGAACGGTCCGCGTGCTATGAATTAAGGCTTTGTTCGGCGTCGCTCTGTTTTCGGAGCTGTGTTTGTACTCCACAGATGAAATCGCGACACCGAAGGTCTGCAGGTCCATTGATTAAATATTAAAAGCAGCGGGTCCACCTTTGGAACGCGACCATTGACAATGTCCAGATGAGATCTGCTCTGACACGTCACGTTAAACGTGTATCAGGTGTCTGGCGCCGACCGTTAAAGTTTAACAACACAAACATAAACAAAGCCAGAATTTCCAGGAACTGTGGAGTTTTTATGGGCAGATCGAGGAAATTTTTTATTATTTTTTTTAAATTGTCCTGTAACACACCTGAATCGTCAATTAATGATCGGGTGTAAAGATAAAAAAAACCCAGCTCTGACCCACTTCCTCCAGCTGATTATTAACAGATGAGTTGAATCGTGTATGCTTATCAAGAGCAGCGGTGTATCTATCTTTTAATAAGCTTAAAGCCATACGTGCCATAAGTTGTGCTAGGGCTGGCCGATATATCGATATAATATCGATAGCGTGATAAATGATTTACGTGATACTGTTTGGAGAAATCGTTGGTGTGGCGATTTACTGTTTACGTTTTTTAATTGTTACAGATTAAATGATACTGAACTGATACTGTTGATTAGACGTAATTTAAAAAAATAAACTTACTTGTCTTAGCAGGAAGTAAAGAAAAGTATCGTCAAACTCAGTTTAACAAGGTTTTTTAAACAGTTAATTTTACTACAGTCTTGCGGACAGTTTGTTTGATTTGTTAAATTATATACAGTGATACGCATCGAAGAAATGTCCTCGACTACCATGATATGATAGTTCTGCTGATTTTCTTCATATTCGTGTGTGTAATCCGTGCTAATTTACATTTACCGACGACCACAAAACTCCATTAAGGGGAAGCTCACAGGGAGCTGAAAACAACTACAGAGGGAAAGAGCGCCTCCTAAGAGCGACATGCACTGAAGCTTCCACTAACGCAGCTCAGCCACCGCAGCGTGTTGGTTAAACAGACACAATAACCCTTCCTCCTTTTATAGGACGCCACGATCAAATGTCCGGTCTTATTTGTCTTAATTCGTGGATCGCTTTTTTCCAGGATGTTACTACGAAAAATGACAAAATGTTCACTGAACGTGTGTAAAAAAAAGCAAAAACAACAACAAACAAAAAGAAGCGATTTAGACTCGACCGCGTAATCCTCGATCATATACGAATGGTTTTTTGGATTGTCGCGTTAACCAGGTACCTTGCGTAAATGCTCCTGCGAATAATTTTACGAATAATTTCATTCGTACGTGGTTTAAAGCTACGTTTGTTTTTGCTCGGGTTTGCGTGGGTTTTGAATAAACAAGCTGACAGACTTCTGCATGCAAATTTTACTGTGATGTTATGACGTCACGAAGCGCTGTGAAGTTCACAGCTTTGCTCAGCATTGACACTCAAGCTAACTCTTCCAGAACGTACCATAATGCATTTTCTTCTAGTGTCCCTCTACTCCCTTCCAACTTTATGTTTTGGCACCCCCCTCTCTCTCGGCGGTAAAGGAACTTTTGTCGCGGGTCTCACCTCGTGAAGGCGCTTCTTTTGCCGCTGCAGAGCATCCTCGTAGCCCTTTTGCCGCAGCTCGCTCAGGCTCTCGTAGTACTCCTCAGAATCGTCCCCGTCCGCGAACAGCACCTGGGAGAGGATCTTCCAGCCGCACGTGTCCAGCGCGTGGCCCAGGTACACCTGCAGCTGGTAACAGAGCGCCTCCGTGTCGCGCCGCGTGACCTCCGCGACGCCGAACAGCACTGACCACATGGCCGACTGATGCTCGTGCTCGGGGAACGGCGGCAGGCACGGCTCGAGGTCCGAGTTGACCGCGCAGAGCTGCGCGTGAGCCGCACGCAGGTCCTGGAAGGAGAACAGGCCGGCCCAGCTCGAGTCGACGATTACGGGGACGCCGGCGTCCGCGTCGTCCTGAGAACGCGCGTCGGTGTCGGCGACGGACGCGGGCTCGAGAACCTCGATGTCAGCGAGCGCGGCAGTTTTGCTCGGGCTTCGCGCGTGCTTGTTGGATTTATCTGTGGATTTCTCTCTCGAGCTCTTCGACGCCACGGGACGTTTGTCCTGAAGCAGCGTGCCGCCTCCCTCCGCCACCTCGGCCACCGAGTCCCGAGCCCCCGCGCTGCGCTTCTGCACTGTCCGGTCGTGGCAGGTGACCGCGAACTTGCCCTCGATGTCGTTCCAAGCCACGATGAAGACGAATTTGTGCTTCTCTTTTTCCTCGAAGACATTCGGCCTAACTGAAACCCAACCGGACTCCAAAGACTCCTCCATTGTGAATGACATCGGACGGTTAGCTAACCGCGGCTAATAACAACAACAATACAAACCCCGGGTTTTTTTTGTTTTTTTTTTAATAAAGAAAAACAAATAAATAACGAATTGATTTCGGATGTCAGCTCGATGACGACGTCGTGGTGAAGCGCATCCGTTATTACGTCAGGTCAATTTAAAGAAAACCGTCAAACTCTAAACTACACAACAGTCGTGGATTAAAATAAACATCTCGCGCACACTTCTGATTCCGGCCCGTACGAAGCTGAAGCCCGTCTCTCTTCATCCTCATTCTTTCTTCTCTTCTCCTCCTTTCCTCTCCACCTGTTCTCTCAAGTACCTGTTTGTTTTTTGTAAGACTCTCGCCTTTGTTTGTTTGTTTAGTTTTGGAGGTTTTTTTCCCTCCCCTTCTTGCCTTTTGTGTTGTCCCGCAGGCGGAGAGGACAATGCGGGAGTCGACTGGGCTCGCGCGCTGCTCACTCGGTCACGTGGGAGGATCTGTTTACAAGCGCACGGCGCGTGAGGGTCCTGCCGTGACGTCAGGCGCTCGAGCGGAAAGCAGAGGGCGGGATCAAGGCGGTCGGCTCGAGCGCTCCTTCCTGTCCGCTCAGAGAGAGAGAAAAAAAAGTCCGTTAGGAGGTTTGCCGTGACGTCACACACCAGGCTTTGTTTTTAACAGATCCGTTAGCTAGCTAAAGCAAACAAAAGCTAACTGTGAGCGCTGCTATAACCCTAAACCGTGTCACTAATATAATAATAATAACAATGTCGCTAATACGTATGTGTGTGTGTTTTCCCCCATCAGCAGCATCCTTTCCTCTGCGCAACAGTCTGTTTTCATCTGACGACTCCAGCCTGTCTCTCTGGTGACGTAGCGGAAGTGTAAGACATAAACATCCGGCACGTGGGGCACGCACTGTACGTGCTGACGCAGTGAAGGTTGCGGGGCTCGCCAAAGCATGATAAACATCATATCTAACTCATATTAAACTTTAAACTATAAACTATAATCTTATATGAGGACCTGTGGGGGAAAAAAATATTTAATTACCTTTTATGGTATAATCGTTTTTATGACAATAAAAAAAGTTCTTTAAAATGGGGTTTCTCAATTTTTTGTAGCCTGAAAATATTTCCTGAAAATAATAATAATAATAATAATAATAATAATAATAATAATAATAATAATAAATGCAAGTACGTTTTAAGGTATAATTTAAAAAATGCAGGTTCTCTAAATTTATTCATGAACTTTTCACTCACAAAGAAATAATAATTATGACAAAAAATGTAATTTACTCTATATCTGTATTACTGATGATAATAAAATAAAATTCATGACCCTTTAAACAGGGCTTCTCAGACATTCTGTAGCCAGGGACAGGGAATTATTTACATAATGTTTTGTCTATTTATAACTATGGTCCTAAAACTACAACAACAACAACAACAATAATAATGGAACTAATAATTTTTTTTTTTTGGCTATATAATGATTGCTGATAACAATGTAAAAAAAAAAAAAAGTTTGTTTGAAATCTTAAACAAAAAAACAAAACTAAAAAACATTTTTAAAAAAAGCACATTTACATAAGTATTCACAGCCTTTGCCATGATACTCAAAATTGAGCTCAGGTGCATCCTGTTTCCACTGGTCATCCTTGAGATGTTTCTACAACTTGATTGGTGTCCACCTGTGTTAAATTCAGTTGATTGGACATGATTTGGAAAGGCACACACCTGTCTATATAAGGTCCCACAGTTAACAATGCATGTCAGAGCACAAACCAAGCCGTGAAGTCCAAGGAATTGTCTGTAGACATCCGAGACAGGATTGTATCGAGGCACAGATCTGGGGAAGGGTACAGAAATATTTCTGCAGCATTGAAGGTCCCAATGAGCACAGTGGCCTCCATCATCCGTAAATGGAAGAAGTTAGGAACCAGCAGGACTCTTCCTAGAGCTGGCCGCCCGGCCAAACTGAATGATCGGGGGAGAAGGGCCTTAGTCAGGGAGGTGACCAAAAACCCGATGGTCACTCTGACAGAGCTCCAGCATGTCTCTGTGGAGAGAGGAGAACCTTCCAGAAGAAAAACCATCTCTGCAGCACTCCACCAATCAGGCCTGGATGGTAGAGTGGCCAGACGGAAGCCACTCCTCAGTAAAAGGCACATGACAGCTCGCCTGGAGTTTGCCAAAAGGCACCCGAAGGACTCTCAGACCAAGATGAAACAAAGATTGAACTCTTTGGCCTGAATGGCAAGCGTCATGTCTGGAGGAAACCAGGCACCACTCATCACCTGGCCAATACCATCCCTACAGTGAAGCATGGTGGTGGCAGCATCATGCTGGGGGGATGTTTTTCAGCAGCAGGAACTGGGAGACTAGTCAGGATTGATGGAAAGATGACTGCAGCAATGTACAGAGACAAGCTTGATGAAAACCTGCTCCGGAGCTCTCTGGACCTCAGACTGGGGTGAAGGTTCATCTTCCAACAGGACAAAGACCCTAAGCACACAGCCAAGATAACAAAGGAGTGGCTACAGGACAACTCTGTGAATGTCCTTGAGTGGCCCAGCCAGAGCCCAGACTTGAACCCAATTGAACATCTCTGGAGAGATCTGTAAATGGCTGTGCACCGACGCTCCCCATCCAACCTGATGGATCTTGAGAGGTCCTGCAAAGAAGAATGGGAGAAACTGCCCAAAAATAGGTGTGCCAAGCTTGTAGCATCATACTCAAAAAGACTTGAGGCTGTAATTGGTGCCAAAGGTGCTTCAACAAAGTATTGAGCAAAGGCTGTGAATACTTATGTAAATGTGCTTTTTTGTCTTTTATTTTTAATAAATTTGCAAAGATTTCAAACAAACTTCTTTCATGTTGTCATTATGGGGTATTGTTTGTAGAATTTTGAGGAAAATAATGAATTTAATCCATTTTGGAATAAAGCTGTAACGTAACAAAATGTGGAAAAAGTGAAGCGCTGAGAATACTTTCCGGATGCACTGTATATAATAACTGTCCATGAAAAACAACAACAACAACAACAACAATAATAATAATAATACAGTGATTTTTTATTCTATGTCCATATTACTGAGGACATTTTTATTTAATTTTTTCAAATGTAGTCTCTCAAACTATCCATAGCCAGGGGCTTCTCTTAAATTTAAATGTATTTCCTGAAAAATTTTAAATCTCTATCATCATATTTTGTGTATGTATTACGGCCATAAAGCTTTACATTCTTGAATTTCCACTAACAAGAAGAAGAAGAAGAAGAAGAAGAAGAAAAATATCTGCATTATTAATAATATTTTTTAAAATGTATTTCCCTTTAAACACGTTTCTGAAACTTTCTGTAATCAGGGACTCCTTTAACTATTTCCTGAACATTATTTAAATCTGTATAATAATATTTGGTGAATTTATTAGAGCCATACACCTTTTCATTCCTGAACTTTCCACGGACAGAACACATTAAACCCAAACCGACATGATTTATTTAGGTTTTATTGAGTTACTGAGGTAAACTCTCTTTCTAAATCACATACACCTCAGTCTGCACAGCATTTGAAGTGTTATTGCACATTTATAAGCAGTAATAAACAGACTGACACACAGTATGCTCTTTCACTAATCACTAAATGTTATGTTTAAAGAAAAAAGCTTAATTCCTTCAGATGGTCTGATTGAAAGGGTTTCTAACTGCTTTCCAGTCAATCATTGATCTCTTCTCTGCAAAATTCTACCTAATGCCATTTCTTTCAACACATTCAGAGATGACAAGCTGCCTCAGATGTCCCTTAAGATCTTAAAACCGGAAGTGGTCTTCTAAAAGAACCTTTTTTAAAACCAAATCCACTAGGGGGCAGTGATTACTTACACATTAGCTTTATAATACCGATAATGTTTTAAAACATTTACGTATACACGATTATTACCCACTGATGTTTAGAAATGTTTTAGAAGAATAGAAGTATGTGCAATTATATTATAGCTGTATTTATTAGTAGACAATTAATCATCAGTTTTGTTAATAAAACGATAAGCTAAATAAATTGTTTTTGAAAAACTATCCATTTCTAATATTAGAAGAAGCAGCATTTTGTTATTGTGCACAAATGCTCATGTTTTAGTATTGTTATTATTATGATTAATAAATATACAATATTGTTTTTTAGTTTTTGTTAACTTTGAGTTTAAATTTTTGTTTAAAATTTTGTTTCTGAAAAAAAAAATCTATTTATAATTATAGCAACAATAAGAAATAAATTAATATTGAAAATTCTTTAACACAAAAAAGATTGTTAATGCCAACATAATAAAAATTTTTGTTAATGATATTGTTTTTGATAAGGTGAAGAATGTCAGGACCTACGATGTCATGGGCTCTATAGTTATAGTTCCAGTATATAGTGCTTAGTTGTATTGCATATTACTGAATACCAACAGAAAAGTAGTTTGTGCCTTTTTAGCTAATATCAACTAATAGCTGTGATCATTCATCAAGACTTAACTTTATGTACACCTGCTTTTTCCTTTAGTTGACTAGAGAGCTCTTCATTTTATTCATTGAGCCCATCTGGAAGTTGATATCGAAATGACCAAAACAGGGAGCCCAATTTATCGTTGTGTGCATGATATTGAAGTTAAATGCAAACTAAAATGAAGACAAAAGCAGACAAAAACACAGACATCACATTGATGTGTTTAATGAAGCATTAAGTCAACAACAAAATGTGAAACATCAGACACCATCGAAAGCCTGGAGTGTTCGCCGAACCTGGAATTTCGAACGACTCCGAAAGGCTCAAATGTGGTCACGCAGCTTTGCTTGTCTCAGTAGCGAGGAGTTGTACAGTGCCACAGAGAGTCATCAGACAGGTGAAATCGACTCACAGAGTATAAGCCAAAATGTTAGCATCGATATCGTACAGTAAGACACAAAGGCCACGGTGCGCAGGTACGATTATGAATGTACTTTTTAGTCTAAACACTGCTTTCGCAGGCTGGAGAAAAAGAATAGAGTTTCTTTTGATAGAAATATGGTCCTGGCAAAAACATGCCAATATGAACATTTCAGTTCGAATTATACGTAAACTAATAAAAGAGAACGAGAGGGAGAGAGGAAGGTCTCGTCTTTTTCCAATCCATTTCCTCCCCCCTCTTCTCTCTTTTGGTTTCCCACACTCTGATTGGCAGGGGTGAGCGTGGGTTTTTCCTTCATCTCCATATTCAGCACTTGGCTTCGGACTTGGCGAACAGCGGGCGCAGCTGATCCTGAGTGGTGGCCTCTTTCTGCTGCATCAGCTCCGGGTGGCCTTTAGTGACACCCCAGCTGTCCGGGGCGGACATGGATGGGCAGAACGGGCGGCCGGAGGCGGGCTTCAGCTTCTCCCAATAATCACGACGGGCTCTGGATGACAAAACAACCACGTGAGGTTACATTAAAAAGTCAAGAATGGAGGTTTAACATACGATAATGTATTTAATCCAGGTATAACGGATCAGGGGAAACATCTGACCACACAAATTCTGATTCCTCAAATTTGCTTTTCACCAAATATCTGCCTTATTATATACTGTACTTAAATGATTTACTCTCTATTCCTTTTGATGTTGCTTAAAATTTGGTCTGACCTAAAGGTGCTTGAGGTTTTACTGGAAATTAAAAAAAGGTGCTATGTAAGAAAATGTATGTACAAAAGAAGAGTCTAACAAAAACCTTAATAGTGCGACAGTGCAACCCCACCCCCCCAGAGGAATCTGTTCACTCATTAAGCATTGGAACAAAATGGAGATCATGTAGAAAAACTGTACACTTGTGACAACCATTGGCAAAAAACAATATAAAATACAAGATTTGTATATATATATATAAAAAAAAAAGTAAGTTGTTTCATTTGGTGTTTTCTATAACAGCAGCTCTGATGGCAGTTCTATGTAACTATCAATGGATAAACATACAGCATGCTGTACTTTATTAAAGAAAAAAAAGTTGTAATTGTTGGCAAACTGCTGTGGTATAAGAGGAAGAAAACACTTCGGGATAGGTCTGGGCGATATATGGATATAATATCAATATCATGATGAGTGATTACGCGATACACTTTTCTCAGATATCGTTGGTATGGTGATGTATTATTTTGGTTTTAATCGTTACAAATTAAAATGGTACTGAATGGATGCTGTTGATTTGACAGTAAAAAAAAATCTTAATCTTTTGTCCATCATCAAAGTTTACTACTGTTTTGTGGACAGTTTGTTAGCTAAATTATTAATCATGATGCGCATTGTGTGTCGTAGAAATGTCCTCAAGTATCGTGATATAATATTTTTGTCATATCGCCCAGCCCTAATTCGGGATGCGTTATAGCAAAAATAATCTCAACAGTAACCCTGTGTCACATCAGGCCACATCATACCACCCTGCGTTGACCATTTTCCTAGAACAGCACACACTTCAGGGTATACAACGGGCATTTTCGCTCACTGACTGACTCTGATTGTTGAAAAGTGCATGCATGAGGAGTATAGCTAGCCGAATTTCAATCTTGCAACCCTTAGCTAGAAAGCAGTGAGCAATACCGGGGACGTTCTGTGATATACATGCATCTGCAGACACTTGTATGACAAATGTTATGCAGCTGATGATGTTCCAGCGAAAGTAGACTTTAAGCTATACTAATATTAGGGAACATATAGAGATTAATAATAGTGATAACACTGTTAGGGAATATATGAGCAGTGTAATTTGGGGTTACCTGGCACGGACCCAGGGCTTGGTGTGCATCTCCAGGCCGCTTCCCCACTGGCCATGCTTCTGTGAGCCCTCGGGCAGGAACCCACGCTCCGGAGCCAGCTCCTCAGCTACAGCACGGATGTGGTAAGGCTCGAACCCACAGCAGCCTCCGATGAAGCGGATACCTGCCTTGTAGGCCTCTCTGGCATACTGCTGCATGTCCCAGCGGGTCAGCACTCTGGGCTCCAGAGCTGTAGGACACATACATAAACAAAGGGTGGGGTTAGGGGGTGAGCCACATGATGGAATAAACTGTGCATGATGAGTATTATGCAATGCGCATGCTTGTGTCACTGTCATACAATTAACATTAAGGCATTTTTAATAATCCAATATTTGTACTGCCTCGAATAGTGGTGTAGTTGAGTTTTTGTCCAGTTAGTGTTGTAGTTCCTCACTGTATTGTTTCCTGTGCTACAGTCTTTGCTACAGTCGTAATATTTCCAGAGTAGCAGCCAACATATTGAGCTCCAACCTTGGAGGAAGAAGCTGGCATTTTAGCTAAAAGCAATGCTAAAGGGTAATAGGGCAAACACAAACCCTG
Organism: Ictalurus punctatus; assembly: GCF_001660625.3. NCBI lineage: Eukaryota > Metazoa > Chordata > Actinopteri > Siluriformes > Ictaluridae > Ictalurus > Ictalurus punctatus. The sequence goes on along the minus strand of NC_030433.2, from coordinate 6,545,981 downwards.
CAGGAAATTTAATAAACATTTCAAAGCTTCTGACCTTTGACCTTCAGCAGTCCGAGAAGTAAGCAACATGCTCTCTCATGTTTTATGTTTCAGCTTGTTGGGACAAAAATGGACAGCAAAAGAGGACCCCAAAGAGAGTAAGAGAGCAGTGCATGAGGAACATGTGGAGGATTAGTTACAGCCAGAGAGAAGAAACTGGAGTGAAAATATCATGGGCTGGTAAGGTGATTGAGATAGTTCTTCAGTCATTCGAGCTGAACCTGCTATTAACTAGGAAAAAAGGAACTGGTGTTCCTCTAATAGAAACAGAATGAATGACGCGTGTATGCACATCGCCATGTGGTGCCGTTTGTACATCACATTTATTTCCTGCACGGGATAGCAGACAGAAAGGCATACACGGCATTACGCTCGATGGTGAATGAGTAAGTGTTTACCAAACGGGAACTCGGGCAGGTCGATGAAGCCTTGGCAGCTGCAGTCAGGTGTGTGGAAGGCCAGTGGCTGCACCATGTAGTGAGCTTTCAGTCCAGCCTTCTCCACTGCCGCCTTCATCATGACCACAGTCTCGACGCAGGTCTTCGGGTCAAAGTGGCAGTTCACGCCGACAATGTCGGCACCTGGGGGCATGACGGGAAAAAGATGGTGAGCCATAAAAGGGACACTGGCAGGAGGTAGCAGGAAGTGTCTCACTGTTGCTATGATTAAACAGGGCAAAATGTTTTTGGTGATGGTTTATTACTTACTCGTAATGAAAAAAACCAAACACTTCTAGCTAAATTAAAAACGTACATGACGTCACCATTTACCCCAAATTTAGTCGATCATCCAAGACACGTTGAAGTTTGCTGCAATTTCAATGACAAGCGACAAAGGACAGTGTGACGAGCAACATTTCAATTGAGAATAGGTATAACGGGGTAAACTGACTAATCTAAATGAACGGCTCAACTTGAATAAGTTATTCAGCATATCAAGGACTTGGTTATGAGGATGGACGCGTGGCCTAATGTGTAAAAAATGGAATTGTGTGTTTTATTTGTAAAGCGTATTACAGAATATAGCTTGAATATGGATGCATTCTTTTATTTCACGTAGAAATGGTTTTACCGAGTCTAACAATGTTATTTGAAAGAATGATTGTGTGGACAGCTGCTATAAAAATCTACCACACTTGAAATGCCTTGTTTGACATTTGGGGGTATAATTGTGTAGTTTTTTAGCTGCACTGCTTCATTATCATTCATCATCTCAAATAGTGATATAAAAGACAAATCATAATTTAATCCATGTGAGAGTCATGTCATCAACAAATCACATGTGGAGTAATTGTTCAATCTGCTAAGGTTTGTGCCTTTGTGTTGATGTATACTGTTTTTAAATAATAGCAAAAGGCTGGAGAAGTAGAAAACAACCAACGTACCAGCCTTCACCAGACGGATGGCGCACTCTCCGGGGGTAACTCCGTGCATGTCTCCCATTGGACCAATGCACAGGCTGGCAGCGACGGGTTTCCCAGTTTCCTTCAGGACGTGGACGGCCCACTCGGCTTCCTCCACGTGCTCGAAGTACTGCAGCACGAAATCACAACAATGTTTACACAAAGCATTAGGGTTTTTTTTGTTGATTTTTTTTTTTTAAAAAGGCGATATGAAATTTTCAGCGAGACATGACTGCCTCACCTCGGCGATCAGGAAGTCCACATTCTTCTTGACGAAGACGTCCATCTGCTTCTTGAAGATGGACTTCACCTGAGCCTCGCTTTTGCAGCTCAGGTACGAGGGGGTCTGAGAGACTCCGCCCGCCACTAGGGCATCGCCCTCATTAGCGACCTCCCTGGCCAGGTCACAAGCGGCCTCGTTGACTTGCACCCCCTGTGGGCGGGGAAAAGGGGTTATTACAGCACAACACTCCCCCCACCCCCCATTATTTCCTTTTGCATCAGACCTTGATTCTGGTGCTCAAACACAAAAGTGTTTACACAGCAGCAACATTACACTCAAGGAGTTTTGTAATTGTATGAGGAGACTGCGAAAAGCTGCCCTGATGCTCCTTGCTGCCGCATAACACTGCTTTAATTGCATTTAAAATCACTTAAAGTTTAACTTTAACAGGAAGTCCTTCACCCAAGCAAAGCACAAATACGAGAAGAGTCTTACTGTGAAACCGACAGTGTTGCCTCTGTTCTCAAGTTTGTCGTCGCTGGCGTAGAAGGTAAAAGTCTGCATGACATTTGACCCCGCCCTCAGGAATTCCCTGTGCAGCTGTCGTACTAAAATGAGATGTTACACGCACACAGAAAGTGAGAATCCATTCACAGCCGTTGGCTGCTGAGCAGTCAGTAATTTGGCATGATACTGTACACACACACACAATTGATAATCTTGGAATTTTTTTTTTACCCCTATTAAACTGAAAATAAACAGTTTTAGAAATACTCAAGCTACTGCACTATTTCTAGGTCATTAAATTAAATCTCTCATCCCTTCCATTGGTGTTTAGACGACACTCAGATTTGATCCAACACAGACATACAAAATGGAAGCATTTGTATGGAAGCAAATGAATTATGTACACTTCCTGGATTATCTGGATATTATACAGTTTCTTCATAATACATTGTCTGTGCATCTTTAAGATCAAAACCTATAATAATTCCAGAACTGTAGAACTAACTAGATGCATCTATGGGACATTAACTATTTAACTATTGGGCCAATCTTTGGATGAGAAAGAGTCTAAATAAACAAACAACAACAAAAAAAAACAACATGTTTTGGGTCATTTTGGTCATTCCTAGCCTGCAGTGTTGGACCACAGGACAATTCCTTTTGGTCAATATCACATTTGATGTCTTATATCCAACCATTATATTGGTCATTTCTATCTCCATCTTGAAATAGGCATTAAAAACTGACCAAAATCTAGATCTTTTAATTGACCATTTCTATATCTTACAGAGTGGCCTTGCATCATCTATAACTAGAGTTTATTGTATTTGATTTGAGGAAGCGTTTAAATCTGGTGTGTCTGCAAAAGAGGGTCAGTGTGGCTGCAGGTTTTCGTTTCAACCAATCAGGAACCACATTCTCGTTTCTTAGCCTTCGAATCAAATATGTTGCCTTCTTGATGACGATTAATACCTGTGAGCTCCAGGTTGTTTCTGGAGATCTTCTGCTAATACAATACACTTCATGCTTCTAATCAAGGCTTGAACATTAAAACCAGGCCTGTTGGAGATGAACTCTTCAAGGCTCTTTTTACTCTAAAAGGTTCAATACAAAAGATCTTTGCATGCATGTGATGCATTTCTCTCTTTACATATTCAACATGGTGTTCTTGGTGCTTGATCCATAGTGCTTCAGGTATTACACTGTTTAAAAGTTGTGTGCACGTCATGTGCACATACACAACATCCAAGTCATCAACATGTGTGTTATTGGGGATACATTTGATAGCATTTGATGTTTTGCCAAGTATGTGCTTAACACCAATATATTTATTTTTAAATACTTAGATACGATACAACATCACTGATGATCGATTTCTTAACTCATTTGGAGAAATTACATTTTCAAGCCATGTTTTACACCAAACTTTAAAAGGAGGATGTCCAGGGTTTTTAAGACAGAACTTCAAAATGCGAAAACAAGAAAGATGCCCCTATAAGGAGAGGCGCATAATTACGCATGGCACAAATTATCCAGTGACTACCTACTAAAATCAACATGGGACGCGAGTCTTCACAAATCTGTCAGAACTGTGTAAAAGTAACTTTTAGGAGATAAGGCTGGTCTTAAACAGCGTCACGCATGTGGCCACGCCCACCTAGCGCGCACGGTTTCTCCATTCAGGAGCATGACGCAAGCGCGTAAGTGTTAATTAGGGCTTGCGCAGGTGAGCAGACTTTCCGTTTTGGAGTGTAAAGCGCGCGCTTAGACTTAAGTATATAAAAGGGTGACAGTCACCTGCTTCGGGGTGTTCAGCTGCGGCTTCAGGAGTCCAGGGTCCGGCTTTCACGTAGCCTCTCTTCTCCAGCGCGAACACGAAGCCGCCGTCTCCGATCACAATCTCATCGGCGTTCAGGCGTTCAAGGATGCCCTGCACAAACAAACAAACAAACAAACAATATTTTTTTTTAAATCAGAAAGAGTGTGTGTGTTTTTATCGCGAGACATGGTTATATTTTTTCTAATAAAAAGTATAGATTTTTGCGTTAATAAGTTTGCGTGCGTAAAATACAAAAGTCTGCAAAATATGCTCACCGGCACGTGCACTATTGCGTGCATATTGCATGGTCACATTTGTTTACCTGCTTTTTTTTTTTTTTTGCAAAGCACCTCCTAAATAAAGAGAAGTCTGAAAGCTGAATTTACCTTCTTGGACCCGACGGGTGCCATTTTTGGTGTGTTTTGCAGAGCTTTGGTCTTGCGGGCGGATGTAAAGTTTATTACGGAGTGTCTCTGTTCACACTGGCCTGGCGCACTCACGCGTGAAAGCAGAACGCAGACCAGCTTTTTATATCTCTCTGAGAAGGAGCTGGTGGAGGACTGGTGGAGGACTGGTGGGTGTGGCGCTCACGCCAAGCCCCTTCTCCTTCTGCGTAATGAATGATCCAGTCATGTCTCCCTCCTCCTTTTCTTTTCGATATCCAGTGGACTTCTCCAGTGTTTGTTTAGAAGTTGACTATGTAGAACAGAGTTAAAGTTATAATTAAGAGCACACACTTTTGACACTGCTGTTTTTATTTCGTTTTGTTTCCAAAAGCCTACAAATGCCTTCTGATTAATTCACATATTCGAGGTTGAACAAATCCAGCATTCAAAACATTTTTTAAAAATGATTTCATGACTACATTTTGATAATCAGCAAGTCCAAAGATCAGCACAATGTCCTACTCTTTTCTCTTTTTTACCCACTTGCAAAATACATGATAAAATGGTGCTGACAAGCCAGCGATATTTCAATGCAGATAAAACATTTTTTAAAAAACAACAACAACAACAAAACAACGTAATTGCATGTACTGTTTTGTGTGTGCATTATGTACAAGCTGATTAAGTCACTTAAATCAAGTTTGGGAGTATTGGGATTATGCAGTTGATTCTTGCAACAGATTGACTGACCATGGATGTGCTCACACTGGCATGGGTCAAAACTTTTCCACACACAATGTTCCAGAGCAAAGCAAATATTTAGAACTGGTCAGAATGTCTTGCTTGCACACATCCATGGCTATAATTACATTCTCACCCATAGCGGTTGTTTAGTTGGCTTGGGTGATTGATTTAATTACCTAACTAGACAATTAACCCTGACTGCAGCTTATTTTATAATTTAGCACTGAATATTATAAGTGGCTAATATGAGAGTCCACAAAACTGACATTGCACATAACCCACTGAGCAAGGAAAAAATGAAATATGTCAAAAACCGTTACATTTGTCAAGCTCTGCATTAATCTACTCTATGTTACAGAAAAGTCTCAAGTATGAATACTCACAATTTTAAGTGTATACATTTTTTTTGTAGACACTTCATGTGATATGTTTTGCAAATTGGATACACATGTCTAGATAATGTATGTCTTTTTCTCGTATGTTTTTTTTTTCATGTACATTTTCCACGTATTTATTTTCTATATAATAATAATCGCACATATACTTTTGCAACTTCAGGGCATAACCTGGTCAAAGGCACGTTCCATAAATGGCTTTTATGAATACAGCCATTTCAGAAGTATCGATATGCTATGAAGGTGCCACTAATTCTGTGTTTATTGCTGGATTTGTTCAACTTTTTTTTTTTTTTTTTAATTTTCCTGTTTGAGCCATGATCTTTAAAGAAAACACAACATGCACTGGATCTAAACGCTCACTTTGGCTTCTACCTCACTCAGCAAATAAACATGGTTGCTGGTTATCTTCAGTTGAAGGTACACAGCTGTTTGTGTAGGTCTCTGCACACACACACACACACACACACACACACACACACACACACACAATTTCACAGTGCGTGAAAAGTAACAATTTTTTTATGTAGATCTTGTTAAGGACACACACACACAAAAAAAAGCAAAACAACATGCAGATGCAAATGATTTTGCTGACATAAAAAATAACATATTTCTGACATAAAAAACAACAACCTGGACATGAAATAAGGGCAAAATCCTGGTAGCAGTGAGACTTCTGTGTAGGGGTTAAGTACAGAGAATTTGAAGGACTATTTGATAAGACACCCACCCCCACCAGTTGTCAGTATGGCTATCCTGTAAGGACCTGTTTAGACTGGATCTTCCACACCAACTGGTCCTGAACACTCTGCAGCTCCAGGCTCCAGTTGCATCCAGCAGCAGACACGTTAACACAAGAGAAATAGCAATGTGATTAGTTACAGGCCCACATGCTTTGCAGACAGATGGAATGAATTTGGACTTGATTTGCAGGAATATTTGTGCAATGTTACTGCAATATCAAGGAGATATAATATATAAAGCATATTCTATAGACACAGTAAGCCTATAATGTTGATATTAGCTAGGTTATTATTTTTGGGGCACAAATATCTGAGTTCTAGACCTAATTTAACATTGAAGCTGTTGTTCAAAAACATTCTAATTCAATGTTGTATTGTACACAAGAGTTTTTAATGGATTTCGCAAAGGATCGAAAGCTAAACGCAAAGGATTTAGGATGGGCATAATAGGAAATAGGAAACAATCCTCACATACACAGCACAAAGAAGATAGTGTAAGGTTGAATCTCACAAACTAGTCTCTACTGACTACTTAGTGGAAGATTTCGTGAGTTCTGCCATTTTGTAGCCTAAGTATAGTGGAGAATAATATATAGGCTAGTGGAGTGCTTAACTGTTTAGGGTTAGTGTTTATATATAAACACTAACCTTGTGAACACAGATAATACAGGCTGTGAATTAACTCTGCTAGTTAATTATAAATCTGCATTACAGAATTAATTCGACGTTATATATATGGAAATACAGAATTAAAAACTCGGTTAACTTGAACACCGAGTTCAGAGTCGCAACAGCCTAGGTGCGCCAGTGCGCATGCGCGGAAAATCCAACGCGCAATGGGGAGGGGGCGAGTTTCAGCCACGAAGACAAGTGTGTGTCTAATTAGAGACTTGATGCAACATGTCCAGAATTTTAAACACAGTTAATTCGCAATTAAAAAAAGATTTCAACTTCTTCAGGAAGTTGAGGGGAGTCACTGTGAGGGGTTTAAGCTGTACACTGCGGAAAGAAGCTGAGGAGAAAAGGTAATAGCAATACAAAGCAGTTCTCAGTGTGTGTGTGATGGAGTATTTAAAAAGTGTAAAAATATTTAAAATTGATACTTTTAAATCATGAATCTGCTTTCTTCTTCTTCTTCTTCTTCTTCTTCTTCTTCTTCTTATTATTATTATTGTTGTTGTTGTTGTTGTTGTTTTTGTTGTTGTTGTTGTATGCTGTTTTGAGCATGCAGCATTATGGACACTTTCTTCCATGCAAAATGTTTTGTGAAGTCAGTATTCATTTATGAACAGATTGATCTATCTTTAAGACAGCATTTTATTCTGTGCATCAATGCTGCACAACTCAAGCGATATATATCTCTAGTCTATGCACTGGGTTATCACAGTGTAGCTTGTGCTCAAACATCTTTCATCTTATAGACACTTTTTTTCATTAAAAATAACTCTGGTGATGACTAAATGCTTTAGAATTATAATTAATACGTGGTTTAAGAGATCCTCAGCTCTGTAAGCTCTGTATATTGTGTGTATTATGTTGTTGCAATACATTTTGGACAATATTGAACAAATATCTCACTCAAGTCTATATAGTCTACACTATACAACCTACAGTATACAACATATGCTGTACAATATATGCAATGTATACAATCTATAATGTATAAGCAGTACAATCTATACTATATAATCTATTCAGGTTTATGTAAAATATGCGCAAGGAAATGTTCTACTGTTTTTGTTGTTGTTGTTTTCTTTTTCGTATTTTGTTTTAACATTGTTGTTATTTTAACTAAGAATTTCTTGGTATAAGGAAGCTTGTGCCTATGATGATAAAGTTATTGTGTCTTGAATCTGACTTGGAGTCAGCTTAAATTAAGTCCAGAGATGCCAGACTTCATCATCATCATCATCATCATTTTTCATTTGTTTAGCTTTATCCTGGTCAGGGTTACAGTGGATCTAGACCAGATCTCTGGAAATCTGTGGGTGAACATTCGCAAAAACAGTCACACACTCATTTACACCTAGAGGCAGTGCAGCCTCACCAAATCACACCATACCAACTCAGAGGAAACCCACACAGACATAGGGGAGGAGAACATGGATAACTAATCCACTAATTCCACATCGACAACTCAGGATCTAACAAGCGAGTCTGGAGCTTTGAGGCGGCAGCGCTACCTGCTTCACCACTATGCCATCCTCCACCCTAGATTATATCCTCACACATAGATTCTGTATTATTTCCTAACATTCTCAGTCCTCTCACCTTTTCTTTCTCTCAGCGATGGTGGTGTAGGAGCTCTGGGTAAGAGGCTGAAGGATACAGCCGAGACTCTGATCATCGGAGGAGGATGTGTCGGTGTGAGTCTGGCCTACCACCTGGCCAAAGCTGGACAGAAGGATGTGGTGCTTCTGGAGAAGTCTGAGCTGACTGCTGGATCCACCTGGCATGCCGTAGGTCTAACGAAGGATTAAAAACTTCTGTACAAGATTGTACTGTTTGGTGTATATATATTTTGCTTGATTATGCATCAAGCAAGACATAATGGCCTTTAAATGAGCAGTTTTGTAATTTCTTAGACCATTGACACACTGGACCTGACAAACATATTTGGCAAATTGAGATTTACAAGGTTCTAGTTGGCTTTTTTGTTGTTGTTGTCATCGTTGTTGTTGTTGTTATTTACCGAATATTGCAAAAAGTATGTTAAAAAATCTTAAAATTACAGAATAATTAAATAAATAGAGTTTTAATGTAAAATATAATTCATTGAATTATAATTCCAAGGTTTTGTAATTTAATTTTCATCTCTTTTAAATCACAATTCTGTTTTGCGTGACACTGTGTAGCCATAGAAGCCCCACCCCCTTCCCTGGTAAACTCCTGTTGCATGGCTTGTGTTTGTATACTGCAACCTAATTGGCTCTTACAATTTTTGTCAGATTTTTCAACGAATTTAGCTTGTTCTGTTTTCTAAAAAAAGGAGCAGTAAACCTACTACAGCGACAATTTTTACGGTAGTTGGAACACTTACATTTTACAGCCTTATAGTAAGTTATGATCAAATTAATAATGCTGTAATATGCATCCTCAGTACAAGAACTAAAGCTTGTAAGCTCTTGTAAGTAATAAATGACCTTTTTGGGCTTCAATCAGGATGATGATCATATAATGATGATGGTGTTTCCGTCTGCAGGCTGGACTGACCACGTACTACCATCCAGGGATCAATCTAAAGAAGATTCATTACCACAGCATTAAGCTGTACGAGCAGCTGGAGGCAGAGACAGGCCAGGTAAGACATTAAAGAGCAGCTTCTAAATGATGGGAAGTGTATCCAGTGCTCAGAAGGCTGATGTTAGCCTGTATTATTTACTTCTCTCATTCACCAAACAGATTGATTCGCAAAACAAAACAAAAAAAATCATTGGGTGTGCACTACACTCATCAGCTTTTATTACACAGAGTAATTTGCATGCATAGGTAACAGACATTCTTTTTAAAACCAGGAACACATGTATATAGAAAAACCGACAATGCAGCGCTAATTAAAGCTGCCTTTTAACTGTCCTGCTTGGTACACAAAGTCAAATAAAGACTCCAGCCGATGTGAAGAGAAAAACAGCAGCCAAACGTTTGACAACAACTTGCTGGCTCGTTGTCGAGGGCACAACACGTGCTAAGACATTTTCTCAGAAAAGGATAATGAGTATGTGAGTCGTCTCACCAGGTGGGAATTTATATACTCACTTGTGTCTGTTTTAATGCGTTTAATAACTAACTACCCTGCAATACATCATAATAATACATTAGCTACCACTTTTTTTTGCGTATTCTGTGAAACCAAAACATGGGACTGGGCATCACACTGGAGTTTTGGTGGATTAGCTAATAACTTGGATTGGATTTAATCAAAACCATTTATGTTGTTGGCACAATAATAAAAACTGAATACTTTCTACCTCATACTAGTAACATTTATAATGGGAAACATTGTTAGTTCTCTGTTGCGCCACATGTTTCAACATGTTTTGAATTGCTCTTTAGGCAACCAAAGAATGGTTCTTTTATTGCATGACTTTATATCAGTCAGTCCTTCCTTCTTTCGTTCTAAATAGCATTGGCAAAAGATTTCCAAACAAGTTTCATTAGAACGAATGTAGCAGTAATAACATAACAGTAATGTCGAGTATTGTTCCAGGCAGTGGGCTTCCATCAACCAGGAAGTGTGAGGATCGCTTCGACTCCGGCCCGAGTGGACGAGATGAAGTACCAGATGACCCGCACTCACTGGCACCCCACTCCACAGTTCCTCATCACACCCGAAAAAGTCCATGAGCTCTTCCCTCTGCTCAACATCGACAAGGTGAGAGAGAACCAAAGTCAGATTGGGCTACACGTGAAGTAGGAGCAGTTCTGCAAAGAGGCGCCTCAATATTTGATATAATTGGGGTTAAATCATGTGCAGAGGAACAAACAACAACGCTCATGACCAAGCCTACTCTAATTCCTGTTATCTAACTGATAGAACTTTTACAGGAGGTGCTATGGTGTGTGGTGTTTAGAAATCTGAATTTTTTCATAGGAAATCGTAGCTTTCTATTAGGACTAACAATCTATGTTGGTAATCCCACCTTTTATTTATTATTTTTTTTAACCAAATGATAAGTTTCTAAAGTTTTATTTTGTTACTCACATATATAGTTAAAACACTGAGATTCTATGATCATGTTCTCTGTGGGACCCCTTCTCCAAGTGAAAGACTTTACAGTGTGTGTAATGTGTCTCATCTTGCCACTGTGTCCACATGGTAAAACAAATCACAAGCAAAAACACCGTTTTATAATTTGAGTCAATGTGCTTAAAACCTTATCACACACATACACACACACACACACACACACACTCACTTTTTAATATACAGGGTGTCCCAAAAGTCTCCATATATAGGGGACTATGTTTGCCAGGACCACGTAGGTTGTGTCTTTGTCAGTGGATGTTCGTGGACTTCCACTTCTTCTCGGTCAGTCCACAACACTTCCAGTCTTTTTGAATTGGTTAATAAGTTTGGTTATGGTGTGTAATCGTGTGTGACGCGTTCACCGTGTTTCTTGTTAAAGTCCATCGCAACCTTCCGACAGTGTCCTGATCCGGCCGTGAAAATGATTTCAATACGTTCTTCTTTTGTCAAAGGCGTTCTTAAAGTCTATCTGAAAAAAACCCACATATATATATATATATATATATATATATATATATATATATATATATATATATATATATATATATATATACATATATATAAACCAAGTATGAAAAATTTTGGAAGGATTTTTGCTAAAAAGTGTTTATTTCCCGTATGTATGGAGACTTTTGGGACACCCTTCTATATATTTTAGACTGAAAGATTTTTCAATTCAAGAAATGTGCACCAACGTGTGGTTTGGGTACCGGTTTAGGCTAGAGTTCACTACTCCGTTCTGTTACACTGTACGTTTCCTAATCTAGAGCTTAACAGGAAGAACGTGCTTTTTTTCCTCTGTGTGAAAATGAGCTGTGTTCATGGTGCTAAGTGTGCTGATGTCCTGAATGGTATTCCTTCGTAGTTCAAATTAGATTAGAGTCCAAATCAACATGAAGTATACTGTAATATTAATAACTTTTTTTTTATGCCAAATAAGCAATTTGATATGACATTTTACTACCAGGACATTTCTGAATTTGTGTGTACAAGCTGAAGATAAAGAGTTTAAAAATATAAATTGAAAAAGAAAGAAGTTTTATAAAACGCATAATAGATTATGGACTATAAAGTTGTCTCTGTCTCTATGTGTAATCTATTTTGATGTCAGCATCGTTGTTCTCTCTTCCTCAGGTGTTAGCAGGTCTCTACACTCCCGGCGATGGACACATTGATCCGTACTCTCTCACCATGGCTCTCGCTGCCGGAGCTCGGATGTACGGCGCCCAGATCTACAGCCCCGCCCCTGTGACCGGTCTCGTCCCCACACCCGATGGCAGATGGGATGTCCAGACGCCTCATGGCACCATCCGTGCCAAACGAATCGTCAACGCCACAGGTTAGTACTACAACCTACTTTGAAGACTGGATAAATTCAAGATCATGTCAAATTGACAACAGTCCAATCCAGCTGATTCCATAATCCATGTATGAAGAACGAGCTCCAGCACTGAACAGCGTAGAATTAACTCATTTAACATTTACTTTTCACAATTTAGTGATTATTCTAAAACTAGTATTATCGTTAAAGGTTAAGTTAATTTTTTTAATACTCGTCATGTGACCTCACAAGCATGCTGTGTATGTTTTTTTTTTTTTTTTTTTTTTTTTAACGGGTGTTTGTGATTTTTTTTTTCTCAACACCAGCCCAAATATGGCATTTGCATAACAAGCTGTTGATTCTGCATGTTGAAAAAAAATTGAGGCTTTCCGCCTTCCCTCTCAGCCAATCAGGTCTCGCCAGTGAGCCAAGCCAATAGCAGTGAAGCACAAAGAATTAAAAAGCATGTTAAGCATGACCTTCTCTCTCACTCTCTGTGCATAAATGTCCCCCATTTTCTTCTTCCTCAAGAACCTTGACTTCTTGACCCTTTAGCTCTCTTTACGTTCTTCCATTCACTCTTTCGTTCTGACTCTCCATGTGTTCCTCCAAGACAGGTTCCTCGATTTGCTTTCTAATTTTGTCCCCTGGACCTGAAACCTAAAACGAAAGAAAGCACATAGCCAAGTTGTTGGATCTGCTGAACGTCAGGGCTTTTGAATGTGTGTTAAGCTTCTGTCAGAGAGCTTGTTCACTTCACTCTTGTGTAATGAATTAAATTCACGCTGCAGAAAAGTCACTTCACGGAACAAGAAAAGGACGCTGGATGTGAAAGATGCACGTTCCAACTTTATCTGTTTATTTATGTATATATTATAAGATATAATAATAATGTATAATAATGTATATATTACACTGGAATTATGCCAGCTGGAAAATTCCAGTGTTACAGCAGCAGACACGGGACAATATAAGATGAAGATCAAAGACAATATAGCAGTAAATACACAATATCCATAATAGTGTATGTGATGCATATTACTGTATGTACTTACCTAAATATTTGCTTTAGACCAAGTTTTGCAGCCTGGAAACATGGCTTGTGTAAATAAAAGGAGTAAACTGATGGAGAATGGCCCCAATGGAAAACTAAACACCACCTGTGTGAGCTTGCTTTGCCTGTAAGAAGAAAAAAGTAAAACACCCCTTCCAAAATTCCAGAGTTTTTACATAATGTTTATCTTTCTTTTTGACTTGCATATTGACATACAACTTAATTATTTACTTAAAGACTGACTTACATACTGGTGTACTTACTGGCTTATGTACCGGCTGACTTACTGACTTACTTTCTGACTTGCTTACTGAATTACTTCTGTACTGAGTAAGTTACAGACTTACTCACTGGCTAGTGTACAGACTTCCTTATTGTATTAATGAGTTCTTTATTTACTGATTGACTTACTGACTGACTTACTGACTTCCATACTTACTTACTGACTTCCTTACTGACTGACTTACTGACTTCCTTCCTTACTTACTGACTTCCTTCCTTCCTTACTGACTGACTTACTGACTTCCTTCCTTACTTACTGACTTCCTTCCTTCCTTACTGACTGACTTACTGACTTCCTTCCTTACGTACTGACTTCCTTCCTTCCTTACTGACTGACTTACTGACTACCGTCCTTCCTTCCTTACTGACTTCCTTCCTTACTGACTGACTGACTTACTGACTTCCTTCCTTCCTTACTGACTGACTTACTGACTTCCTTCCTTCATTACTGACTGAGGTGCAGACTTCCTTCCTTCCTTACTGACTGACCTACTGATTTCCTTCCTTCCTTGCTGACTTCCTTCCTTCCTTACTGACCGACTTACTGACTTCCTTCCTTACTTACTGACTTCCTTCCTTCCTTACTGACCGACTTACTGACTTCCTTCCTTACTTACTGACTTCCTTCGTTACTGACTGACTTACTGACTTCCTTCCTTCATTACTGACTGAGGTACTGACTTCCTTCCTTCCTTACTGACTTCCTTCCTTCCTTCTTACTGACCTCCTTACTGAATTACTGACTTCTGTACTTACTTGCTGACTTCTGTACCGACTGACTTACAGACTTATTCACTGGCTTGTGTACAGACTTCCTTACTGTATTACTGAATTCTTTACTTACTGACTGACTGACTTTCTTGCTTACTGACTGACTTACTGAATTACTTCCTTCCTTACTGACTTAGAGACCTCATTACTTACTGACTGATTTACTATCTTACTTACTGAATTACAGACTTCCTTATTTACTTACTTACTGACTGATGTCCTTACTTACTGACTTACTGAATTACTGATTTACTGACTTTTTTTAACTTTACTTTTAATTTCTTACTTTACTGATGTATTTATGTACTAAGTTATTTATGAATATAACCCTGTGATTCACCTTACAGCCAAAACTGTCAGAGCTGCTGTTAGAAAATTAATCAACCCCCTCTGACCAATCAGAATTTAAGAATTCAGCAATGCTGTGATATCAAAATCCATCAAAATGGTAACAATTATTTAGATATAAATATATTTTCTGTAACAATAAATATAAAAATATTTAATGTGAACTGATTTAACTTCAATTTAACATTTTACATGACAAATACTACTGTACTGAGTTGTACTGCAGACACAGAAGGCAGGTTGCCGGATTGACCCATTAAACCAAAGCTTGTGAGCGATGTGAAATATTTATTTGAACAGACGGTTGTGTCAAGTCTCTGATTGCCAACTTTGACACACCCACGCACCACCATATGCCTTTCAAACTACTCACGGACTACTCAGAGAGACAGAGAGAGAGCACATAGACAACTGCTCACTCAGTGAGGAGGTTACCTCAGGTCAATTTGGAGCGTTACGTAACCTGAGATAATCATTCTGCCAAAAGCACAAACACATTTTTTTTTTTAAGAGCCTGAACAGTCAGTGCAGCAGTTATAAGCTTAACCATTGCCTAAGGTCCTGCTGCTTTATGAAACATTTTTTGATAACTTTTTACATTTATTTAAAAAAAAATAAAAAATTAACACTGGTTTTCTCTGGATGAGGTGTCCGGTGTCTGCTAATCTCAGCAGGACCTTTTCAGACTTACAATATGGTATTGCAACTTATAAATTGTAAATGAAGGCAAAGTAAATAAAGGTTGGGGTGTTTGGGAAGATCATCTTTGCACTGCGAAATAGGGGTGGGTGATATGACAAAATTGTCATATGGTTCTTGAAGGCTTTTCTATGATTCATAACACAGTTTGCTAACAATTTGTCAGCAATACAGTGGTGTTGCATTTAAAAAATAAAGGTCTACAAAAATAAACGTGTTTCTAACTGGTGTTTAAAGATAAAATTCTATTTATTTAAAATATCCAATATATTTACGACTAAAATAAGAAAATAAATCTGATCTCAACTCTGAATGCAGCCCTTCAGAATCTTCTTTTATTTTTAACTAAATAAGGGCATGTTCATTGGTCACTAAATTGATCCGTAATGATGACTCGTTGACGGCTAGAACCCGATCCCGAAGCTAGAATGTATATTCTTTTAAATGTTAGACAAAAATATTCTCAAAAACTCATTCTCGACAGAAACGCCTTATAATGCTCTGTAGATGTTCATGATCTCATTGGTCCACAGGTTTCTGGGCGCGGGAACTTGGCCAGATGGTTGGTCTGGAGCATCCCACCATTCCTGTCCATCACCAGTACGTGGTGACAGCAACGATTCCCGAGGTGAAGGCCCTGAAGCAGGAGCTGCCTGTGATCCGGGACCTGGAGGGTTCGTACTACTTGCGTCAGGAGAGAGACGGCCTGCTTTTTGGCCCCTATGAAAGAGAGGAGAAGATGGTGCTGCAGGACTCGTGGGTCAGAGATGGAGTCCCTCCAGGTACCAAATACCACCCAGAGTGATGTGACTCCCAATGGGAGTGTTTATTCTTGCATTCTGTTCATTGAAAGTCATTTTATATCCACCCAGAACACAGTTTAAGAAAATCAAAATGCTTACATTTTTATACATTGTTTATTTATTCAAAATGTTTATCAACCTTTGACTAGGTTTTGGTAAGGAGCTGTTCGAATCGGACCTAGACCGCATCATGGAGCATGTGGAAATGGCCATGGAGATGGTTCCTGTCCTCAAGCATGCCGACATCATCAACATCGTGTCCGGACCGATCACATACACACCAGACCTGCTGCCAATGGTGGGGCCACATCAGGGACTCCGCAACTACTGGACCGCCATTGGCTTTGGGTAAAAATGCACTGTGTGGCATGTGGCCATTTTAACAATAAAATTCATAATGAATGTGAATTATAAAATCATTAGCTGTCTACTATCTGCTTCTTGTGATCCAAAGTTCTGTTGAATTCTCGAGTCTGATTGCTTTTCAATAACAGCATCTCTGACAGTAATAATAATAATAATAATTCCTTACATTTATATAGCGCTAGAAACTCAAAGCACTTTACATAGTATGGGGGGAGAATCTCATCAACCACCACTAGTGTGTAGCATCCACCTGGATGATGCGATGGCAGAACACCCACTAGCTATTAGTGGAGAGGATAGAGTGATGTAGCCAATTCAGATATGGGGATTATTGCTAGGCCATAATTGAGAAGGGCCAATGGGGGAATTTCACCAGGATATAACCCTACTGTTTTACAATAAGTGTCCTGGGATTTTTAACAACCACAGAGAGTCAGGAACATGGTTTAACATCTCATCCTGTTCCCATCATGCTGTTACTACAGTATAGTTTCTTACCTGTCCCTGTCATAAGGCCCCACACAGGCCACAGGGTGAGCACCCCCCTGCTGACCTCACTAATACCACCAATTCCAGCAGCAACATTAGTTTTCCCCCAGGAGTTCTCCCATCCAGGTACTGGCCAGGCTCAACCCTGCTTAGCTTCAGCAGGAAACTGGGTGAGAACTACAGGGAAATATGGCTCTGACCAGTAGTGCTGCCTTCAAGAAAATGGGAGGTTTATGTTAATGCACTCATTCCAATATGTGATCACTCCTATAATAGTACTATAGTCTATAGTTTTTGTAACAAGTCAGTAAGTTTTCTGCCATGGGAAAATCTTCAGGACAAAGTAGTGTGCACGTACTGGTTCTTCTGCATTATAGTGTATTACAAACAAAACTTTTTTTATGTCTTATTAATTTCTAGAGAGAGAAGAAAAGAGAATGTGGTGACAGAATGATGGTTTTGTTACTGTAAGTGCTATAAACAGGAACTAACTCGTTTTCAGAACATTATATGTAACTATAAATAGATAGAAAGTGTCGATAAAAGAATGTAAATGTTGGCAAATAGCTGTGGTAAGAAAGTAAGATGTAAAAGTTGTATCACAGAACCTTTTACAAAGCAAAATATATATGTTATTGTAAATAACTAACCACATGAACAAATGATTTTGTTGGTTGTTGATATGGGATAGGTATGGCATCATTCACGCTGGTGGAGTTGGAAAGTTCCTCAGTGACTGGATCATGAGCGGTGAGCCCGCTTATGATCTGATTGAATGCGACCCAAACCGCTATGGCAAGTGGACTACTGTGCCGTACTTGTGTGCCAAGGCCAGAGAGTCATACGGCTTTAACAATGTGGGTAAGTGTCTACACAACCTAAACATTGTCCCAACAATGTGGCAGGCTTAAAAGATACAATATGTCTGTATAATATTCAGGTGGTGTAATGGATTTCCCTCTCTCTCGCTCTCTCTCTCTCTCTCTCTCTCTCTCTCTCAGTGGGTTACCCTAAAGAGGAGCGCTTTGCTGGTCGCCCCACTAGCAGAATCAGTGGGCTCTATGAGCAGCTGAAGGATAAATGCTCCATGGGCTTCCATGCAGGCTGGGAGCAGCCACATTACTTCTACAAGCCAGGAGATGACGTGGGCTACAAGTATAACCTCTACCTTTACACATGAACATGAACACAGCAAAGTCTAGGTGTTTGATCACCTCTACACGTTACTATCGATTAGTACAGTTTTCTCTGATATATGTAATAAATAGGTGTCTGAGATGTTTTTGGCCCCTCACAGACCCAGTTTCAGAAGAACAAATTGGCACGGACCAGTCGGCCGAGAGTACAAGCTTGTAATGGAGAAAGTGGGCGTTATTGACCTTTCACCATTTGGCAAGTTCGTGGTCAAAGGGAAGGACGCGCACGGGCTGCTGGACCGACTGTTTGCCAACACCATGCCGAAGGTGAGAGGCAGAAGATGAAAGAAAAGGTTTAGATATTATTTAAGCTTTATGTTTTTGGGAATTCTGTGAGCTGTATGTGATGATGCGATGATGACCTCACTTCGGTTACTGCCACAGGTGGGCTTGACTAATATCAGTCACATGCTGACACCCAGAGGGCGTGTCTACGCTGAGCTCACCATTACCCAGGTCGCACCTGGAGAGTTCCTGCTCATCACTGGCTCAGGGTCCGAACTGCATGATCTGAGGTTGGTCTCTCACAAGCTTTAATTGAAATTTAACTGACCAAAATGACTTCCATGTGAGGCAGAATACAAGAGAGGAGTTGATGGTTAAGGGGTCCAGCTCTGGCTCACTGGCAGTCCCGGGAATTGAGCTCATGACCTTCTGGTCACTAGCAGGCTCCTTTTTTTTTTTTTTAATATGTATACTAGGTATAATGTTCAGTTACCCAAAAGATACTGAGACAAACATCCATTTGCGCAAGAATTTCAAAATGTTTGCTTCTTAGCTGTAGCTGACCTTTGGACTATGTTTGTAATCTTAACCTGATAATACCCACTATGTCAAAGTATGTAGCATTTCAGACATGGAGAACTTTTTTTATCAGCATTGGGGTCAGTGAGGTTTTTCCCTGAGAGTTTGAGAGAAGGATGGACGTAAAGAGGTCATCATTCAGAAATAGGGCAGTGGGGAAGCATGGAAGGTAAGTGGCCTGTAAGAGTGCACAGGATAAACCCAGACCCAAAAGTGTGACAAAATGATTCCAGACACTAATTAATGACACAATGGAAATGTACAGTTTCTTCAATTATGTGATGAACTTTAAATGAATGTTGAGGTTACAAGCACTGAGACACAGGAATATTAAACATATTATCCATATGCATGGTATATAGTAGATTTAAAAATTTGTCTAGAATTTCATCAAAAGCATTTCCTGTTGCTGGACCTCACTCTCATTGAAGTTAGAGACCTATTTATTTATTTATTTAACTCCTTATTTAACTCCTCACTTTCTTGCCACACAAATATCCACACACATACAGCCTACACACACATTCTGGCCCTTGTCATACTCGTATGAACCTTCCAAGGACTTCTTATTGGTTGTTATAAAAAGTGAATGTTTCACAGTGAGATTATTTTAGACCTCTGTATTGTAATGCTTCAATCTGACAGTCATTGGCCTTGCTCAAATCAGACAACACACTCCAAAATAATAATAATAATAAAAAATAAAAATAAAAAGTTTGCTTAGTCTGCCCTCTTGTGTTCAGATTCACACTTATATTAAAACATTTTGGACAAATTCAGCATACATTTCAAACCATGTCACATAAGCAGTCATGACTATTAGTTGTTTTGTGAATTCTTTGATAGGAAGCTAATTATCTAGCTAATGTTAACAGAAACTAGCTAACTTGTTAACAATAAGAGAAAGTACTAGCAAACTAAGATTATACTATAAACCCTTTAATTTATCTAGTTACCAAGTTTAAAGGCTATTTACCTAGCTAGCTATCACAGCTAACTTGACAGACTAATGAGCTAATATTAGCCTTCACTCTCCTTGCTTGGTACTAAAAATAATAAAATCAGTAGCTATGTAGGAGTAACTAGCAGCAGTACATTCTAAATGGTGTCAGCCTGGAGAGTTTAGCATGCTTTAATGTTTGCCTTAATATGAGGGTTTACCTAAATAGCTAGCTGTAATTTCACAGTAATTTGTCATTTCACACGTAATCACTTTTTTTTTGGGTTCTTGACACCTCACTGTTGCTACTTAGTAGCTAGTTATCATGGCTAACTTGACTGACTAATTAACTAATATTAACTTTCACTCTTCCTGCTTGGTACTAAACTTAGTAAAATCAGTAGCTAGTAGTAACTAGCAGCAATTCTGTCAGACTGGTATCAGGAGACTTTAGCATGCTTTAGCAGTTGGCTTAATATGAGCACTTAAATTTTGTCTCCTATCTAACACCAGTCTTGTCTCAATTTGACATGAACAATCATTTGTGGTTCATGGCAATCATGTTCATGTCTGTTTTGATTTTTGGAAATTTTATCAGACCCTTATAAACACACTTGCTGATGTAATAAGGTAGGGAATAAAACATTTGTGGGTGTCGTGTTAAAGGTAAATAATAACAACTGCAACTGGGTGCTGTTACTGTTGCCACCACAAAGTTGATTATTTTCCTATAATAGCACTTCCTGAAGTGTTTTTCTTTCTCATAACACCGCTCCAGTTCTAGTTCTTACACTTTTTTTTTTCTTCAAATGAATTTGTTTTCTGCCCCCTCCTCAGATGGATAGAGGGAGCAGCATCTGATGGCGACTATGATGTGGACATCACTAACGTGACTGATGATATCGGGGTGCTGGGAGTGGCGGGCCCGAACTCTCGCAAAGTCCTGCAGAAACTCACCAACGAAGACCTGAGTGATGGCGCCTTCAAGTTCCTCCACTGCAAAGCCATTTGTCTGGCTGGAGTCCCGCTGCGGGCCATACGGATATCATATACAGGTATGAGAATGGGCAATTCTGCCTTATGTGGCAATCGTAATCGCACCGGTAAGTTGTATTAGTTTTGATAAACTATTTTATATTTCTCAATTGAAATCACATCATTCTTCATTCCCAAATTTAATTTTTTCTCATATGTGAGCAGTCATAAGACATGTTTGGTGTCCAAAGTGTCCAGGCTAAAAGTAAAACCTTTCCACAAAGACATACCCAGCTCGTCGTTTCAAATCACAGTGTTAAGCTTTGCAGCCTCATTTTTAACATTCAGAAGGTGGAGTTTAGGTAGTGGAGTGATAACAAACTGCACAAGGCAAAAAAACCCCAACAATTCTGTTTTTCCAGGATAGACGCCACACATGTAAAGGGTAAACATCTGCTTTTGTGTTTGTTAAGGGGAGCTGGGTTGGGAGCTGTATGTGGACATGCCAAAGCTGGCAGAAGTATACCAGGCCATCATGGAGGCTGGAAAAGAAGAGGGCATCGATAACTTCGGCAGTTACACCATGGCCTCCCTCAGGCTGGAAAAGGGCTTCCGAGGCTGGGGAGCTGAAGTCTGACACACACACACACACACACACACACACACACACACAAACCCACACACACAGTAGAAGATAAAGCCCTCACAAGTGTGTAATTAAATACCTATCAGACTGAAAATCTAAACTATTCAATTAAAATTAAATTCTGACCTTCTTTGGTGTGTGTGTGTATGTCTGTAGATGAACTGTGACACAAATCCTCTCGAGGCTGGTCTGGATTACTTCATCAAACTCAACAAGGTAGCTTGGTATCTTTTGAAATATCTTTTTTGATTAGAGATTATGTTAAGAAAACTTTTAGGCTATTAAGGCCTAAATCATCGCTGCGTATGTGTGCGCCAGCCTGCAGATTTTATTGGAAAGAAGGCACTACGGGAAATCAAGGCCCTGGGACTAACGAGGAAGTTAGTGTATCTCACCGTGGATACGGACAACGTGGACCCTGAGGGAAATGAGACTATCTGGCATGATGGAAAGGTAAAATACAATGGTCATCAGAAGATTTCTTATGTTAGAGGGGAATATTTGTGACCAGCTCATTAAAAGTTGCCATTTTAGGATTAACAACATATTTGTACACAAATTAACAGTAATATTTTTAAGTATACCGTGTACTCTTTTTTCTTTTTCTTTTTAATGACCACACTCACTGATACTGCTCTGTGTGCTCAGGCCAACCATCCTCACTCTCCCTATTAAAGATACTGTTTAAGTGCCATAATATGTTTTATCAGGTTTCTTTTATTGTTGGAAGACACTGTTGTTCCTTTTTATAATATTTTCGTCGAGAACAGTTTGCAGCTTGTTTTGTTTTGATCATTAATCGTGAAATACATCCAGATTGCTGTCATTTTCATGTTGTCTATTTATTAGTGTTGAACACTAAGCTTATGTCGTATAGTATCGCCTGGCACTGGATGCTTGTATCGGATCATTTTTATGAATAGGTGTATGAGTAATTAACATGGTATTGGACTGATACCTGATTGATACCTGGACTGGTTAATCAGCCAATTATGCTTGTCATATGAAGTCTGACTAATGTAGCTAACAAGTAATAGAAGTGTATAGCCTCCAGTTTGGCATCATTTATAATGCCATGGTTTCTATCACAGCCTCTCCTCAGTCCTAGCCTGGCGTTGTTAGCAAGACCACAGTTAATACATTGCCCTTATAGTGTAATCTTTACAGTTCCTCACTTGTGTGTTCCATCTAGGTGGTTGGGAACACGACCTCTGGAGCGTACAGCTATTCGATTCAGCAGAGCCTGGCGTTTGGTTACCTCCCCATTGACTTGGCCACCGTTGGTCAGAAGGTGGAGGTGGAGCTTCTGGGCCGGAAGTATCCAGCCACAGTGGTCCAGGAGCCACTGGTGCACACCGAGCCCACCAGAACACGTCTGCAGAAGAAGAAGAGCGCAGAGTGAAGTGGGAACACCTGTTTCAGGGAACCGGTCCTCAACAATGTGACCAGAAAAACCCCCCAGATAATTTTCAGTCATGGTACTGAATTATGCAATAAACTCAACACGCAGCGTTTGCATTTCAGAAATAAAACCCAAACGTCACGTGGCTCTGAAATAAAAATGGAAGGATGCAATTTCTTGCATGTCTTAAAAAGGTTTAAAAAATATCGTGTCTTAAACAAGATACAATGAGCTATTTGTGGGCCATTGACGTTGCCCCGTTATGAAAAAGTTATAAAAATGAACTTTTTGTTTTGAAAACTGGAGGTGTGATCACATAAAATGCTCCTTGATCTTCTGCTCTTTTCGCAATCTAAAATGCTGATGATGTTAATTATATGGCATACATTATTGTTATCAAGTTTTTTACTAGACATTGCTGCAATGAATTTGGTGGGTTTTTTTGTTTTTGTTTTTGTTTTTTGGAAAGGGTTGTATGTCCAGGAGATTTCAGGCAGTTTAATTTTTACCAGGAATATATTGAAGTAATATAACATTATGGGACATTATGGAATTAAACCATTTATTGCTCAGTCGAATGAGAAAACTGGGAGCACAAGGCTTTTTTGAGCTAAACAAATGAAACATTTAACCTTTAACCTCACAGATTAAGATCAGTTATGGCACTTTAATCATGTCAATCTAGTAGTCCTATAATTTCTTTCTTTCAACAGACTTTTTTTTTAATGTCCACGATGCCTAATAATAAGACCTTTGGGCAAAATGATAAGGCAAATGACAAAGAGTACTGTGGAAAAATATACTAGTAAAACTTGGAGGTTTGACGGTATTAAAGATTTTAGCAGCAGATTATTGCTTTCATCTCATTAACCTCTTCCATTGCATGTTGGAGTTGTAAGTCATTTTTTTTTTTTTTTTAAATCTAAATCAATCTTATAAAGTAGAATAGTGATTTTGTTGTTTACATAAGAAATTTATATCTACCTTGATCGAATGAATAATTATTTTTGCTTCAGTGTTGAATGTAATTTGGCAGATTCAATTCCGTTCATTTAAATATCTTCGAGGCATTAGAAGTTGAACTCAGTTTTGGTGCCTATAACAAACTGACTTCAGTCTTGTGTTGTTGTTGTTTGTTTTTCCGTTAATGACAGGAACCATTGCTGTCACTGGTCTTACCCTAAAGTATTCCTGTAAATTTGAATGTTTATTCTTTTGTTTTTAAATTTTATGTTCACAGATTTTGAATAAACTCATCATTACTGAACTTCTCTTCTGTTCCATCGATTTGGTCTGTCTCAACAATGAAAGCAGTGCGGTGTTCTGTGCTTGTGATGAAAAGTTGTGAGTCAAATCCCAAGCTTGGTCCAATGAGTCTAATGATCCGATAACTCGGACCAAATGCGGAGGTGGTCTGGATGCATGTTGCCAAAATACAGTTGTAGTGAGAATGGAAAGTTGTCCTAATGCATCATCGACAACATAAAAAAAAGTGAAATCGAGATGCTTTTGAATGGTCCAATCATGCTGTTGATGCATGTAAAATTGAGTTAATTTTTTTTTTATCCATGCACACAATATATAATTAAACCTCTTTTACCACAGTGCTGTTGAATTCACAATTCTGACTGGTGAAAAAGGTGCTGGTCAATTTTTAGAACCAGGAAGTGGAGTCACTGCTAGGCCTTCTTTGCTGGGCAGGTGAGGTTGAGGGTCCAGGAGAGGTCCTCTGTCATATGCACACCAAGAAACTTTTGACTCTCTCCACAGTTGTTCCAAAAGAGGTTGATAAAGGAACAACTGATAAAGATCTGTATAATGTACAGTGCTGTGAAAAAGTTGTTTCATAAATTAAAACACAATCTAAGATAAAATAAAGGCAACCTGAGTAAACACAAAATACAATTTGTAAATGATAATGTTATTTATTGAAGCAAATAAATAAATAAATAAATAAATAAATAAATCCAATACCAACTGGGCTTGTATGAAATTGTATTTACCCCCGTAGATACTAATAACCCAAATCTATGAAACCGCATACATAATGGGGTTCAGTTGGATTAGACACAACCAGGCCTAATTACAGTCAGCCCTGTTCAATCAAATAAACACTTAAATATAACTTTTTTAGTTGGTTAAAAAGTCTTAAAATCGATTTCTAGAGTCGATTATCTGGTTCTATGAATTCCCAAGCTTCTCGGTTCTCTGATGCCAGGCATCGGGAATAAAGAGTCGACTCTAAAGCCTCGGAGTTATTTTCACACAGTGAAATTGATTCGAATCAGTTTCTCTGACAGACGACTTAAAATGTGAAAATTAAGAGATTCCGACTTCTCTCAGCACCACAAACCTCAGCAGTCTGACAGCATTTCACTTTGGAAAACGAGAAAACAGGTTTGTAATAAAATATATAAATAAAAATAATACAAAAAATGACGTCACCATGGCTACCCGTTTCAAGGAGGTGAGGTAATTTAGCAACCGTTTGCTTACCAAAGTAGCTAAAATGGCCGCCGCTCATAATACGTGATGAGTAGCAAACTATAGGAAAAGTTTCAGCCTCGCTGTGTCATTCATACTGTCAGTCATAGTAATTGCAATCAATTAATATTACACAATTTATTTTTAATACCTGGAATTAACTTTAGACCTTCTGGAATGAAACAGTGGCTGTTAGATATTTGTCAAAAGACAGTTAGTTCCTTCTTCATGTTATTGCAGACTTCTCAAACAAGGAAGTCTTTCAGTTCCTAAATTTCTAAATTGAAATACGAATTAAAGTTAACTACTAACAAAACTGTCGGTTAAGCAAGCCAAGTCACCGACATGTATTTTACAGGTTGGAAGGAGTCTCCAGTACCAGCGCTTCGTAACAGTCAGAGGTAAAGCTGCAACTTCCAACAGGAAATTTGTCGCTTTGCAGTTTATTGTCAGTATAATGACATAATATCAATAAACATGAATAAATCGTAAACTTCTGGGTGGTAACAGGAACTTCGCTTCATCTCACCCGCTATTATTAATAATTTTTTCCAATAACAGCATGCTCCTGTGTGTTATTCCTTCCATATGACTCATCCTTAACGAAAACGCAGCCTGGGTGTTCAGTCATGCAGCTCTTTAATAACCAGATAATACAGCTGTAATCCTTTGTTATCTTGTATAATTTATGTGCATAATATAGTTGCAGCCAGTCGTTAGGGAAAATAATGCCGGTGTTTGGTAAAGAGCGAGGTTGAAAGGGAAAGCCCTCAGCTTCCTCTCATCTCTTTCTCTCTCTCAGTCTCTCCCTCAATTTCCTGCACTTTAATGAGTTGGTGTAGGAGTGGACCCGACACACTCAAGTCACGACTATGGAGATTGCGCACACACTCACACACACTGTTTTCATTCACTCCATTGCTCTCTCTCTCTCTCTCTCTCTCTCTCTCTCTCTCTCTCTCTCACTCCTCCAAATAATTCTTATGTAACAGAGAAATTTATAATAATAGCATAATTGATCATTGTTCCAATGTAACTGTCACCCTTTTTAAAGCATAATAAGGAACAATTACCAACAATCACTTTTTATTTTATCCGTTTATTGTTACGTTTAATGTGGAAAACTGTGAAACTACATAGTTCCTGTTATCATTTGTATTATAACGGCTACAAGCAGTCGTTCTCTCACCGACTTCCCTCTTTTGACGTTAATAAGACAAAAAAAAAAACCCAACAACAACAGCTTGTCATGTTACTGAGAAACTGCAAATCGAAAAAAGTTAGTGGGATAGGCTCCAGGCTCCTCACAACCCTGTGTATGATAAGTGGTATGGAAATGGATGGATTTGAACTACAGCCGGAAACACAGTCAGAGCTGCTGTTAGAAAACAAAAATGAATCGACATCGTGTGACCAATCAGATTTGAGAAATCAACAGCATGTTATAATATGATCTCAAAACCAACCTGGCAGCAAAAGTCACTTTTTATTTGTGCGTCATCATCATGTCTACAGCAAACAACCCCCCCAAAAAACCCATAAAAACAAAGAGAACATGCACAGAACGTCACAGTCGATATATACATGCTTCAATAATTCAATTTTGGGGCGCTGATGTATTTTGGAGCGACATGACCTCGCTGAGTCATCCAGTGTCTGAGTGCCAATGCTTTAACACTTGCAATGGGGAACAGCGTGCAAGTACAAACAAAATAACTAAATATCGTACTACTGGGCCTTAAAATGACGATTTAACAGACATTAGTGACCTGAAAATTAATCTGGATTATAGACGGGCATCGTGGCTGGTTGTGAGGAGAGACGACTGACCCTGTTGTGTTGTGGACCGTAGAGAAAATGGGAAATGTCAATATCAGAGCTGTGATATAGTATTAAATAAATTAATAATGAGATGGGTGCTTCATGGTATTTATGGTTTTATTATTTTACATGTTTTGGGTAATATTAATGTGCATCAAGTCTAATACAGTCATGTGAAAAAAAGAACACCCCATGGAAATTGTTTGATTTTTTGGCGTATTTGGACATTTGATCCTCTTTGAACAGTGACTATTAATAAAGTTGATGTACTTGAACAAAATCATAAGGGAAATAAGCTTTTTCAATCATTTATTCAAGAGAAATATCAATAGATGTGATATTCTTCGGTGGAAAATATAAGTACACCCTTGGTCTCAGAAGCTAGTATTGCCCTCTTTAGCAGAAATAACTTCTTGTAAGCATTTTGCATAATTGTCCACCAGGCTTGCTGGAGTTTTTGACAAGTCTTTCATGCAATATTCTTTCAGTTGCAAGATGTTTGAGGGTTTTCTTGCATGTACCGCCCGTTTCAAATCCTCCCACAACCTTTCAATGAGATTCAAATCCGGACTTTGACTGGGCCATTCCATAACCCTCCATTTCTTCTTTGTGAGCCATTCCTTTGTGGATTTGCTAGTGTGCTTAGGATCTTTATCCTGTTGAAAGGATCAACTTTCGGACAGATGGCCTCACATTATCCTCAAGCACTCTTTGATATGATGCAAAATTTAATATCATAGCAACCCCAAACCATAACATTTCCACCACCATGCTTCACAGTTGGTATGAGGTGCTCCTCCTGAAAAGCTGTCTTTGGACTGCGCCAAACATGGCTGCTGTTACTGTGGCCAAACAACTCTATGTTTGATTCGTCTGTCCAGGGCACATTCTTCCAAAAGGCCTGGTCTTTACCTATATGCTCATTGGCAAACTGTAGTCTTGCAAAGGCTTTTTTTTTCTTTTTCTTTTTTTTTCTCAAATTTGTGCAATTTGTAGATGCCTACACTTTGACACAAACAGTTGCAAGACTTACTAGCAGGTCCTGTGATGAAAATTCGTGGTTCTTCGAAACTTCTTTTTGCATCACACAACCTGCTCTTACCGTAGGCTGACTCCTCTGGCCGTTTGAAGTCCGCCCTACTTGTAGACGATTTTCCATACGGCGGAACGATGCATTTCGAATAATTTGGAGATCTTTTTTTTAACTCCCTTGCCAGACTCATAAGCATCCACAGCCTTGCAGAACTCTTAAGATCTTGGCATGACGACACCACACACCTCAGTACACAAAGGGAAAACCAGACACGTTATATGTATTATACCAGAGAGGTATAATAAATAAAACCAGTTCCACCTGCACTCCCTAGGCAGGTACTAATCACTGGAACTCTAATCATCTTGAACACCTGGGCAGATTCAGTTTGCCAGTTTTAATTAATCCTCCTGCTTAAGAAAACTCAAACAGGAATATTACAGAGAACCTTCGCAGGGAATGAAGGGCTGAGTTTGAGGAAGGCGAGACGGTCTTAGAAACAAAGCACGCTCGTTTCTCGTTCTGTGTGAAATGGATTCTCCCATGCATCACCTGAGCCGAGAATGGTTCAGCCCACTATTCAGCCAGCCTACCCTGAATGAGTCATCCCGCCTGCGTCTGATTGGCCGGCCGCTCTCCATCCCAAGGGATCGCCTTGCAGAAGGAAGCCGAGGCCTGACTCCATTCACAGAAAACGAGGCAGCGCCTCATCCGCCGCTTCATTCACAGCCACGGCGCCGATCGCGTTTCTTCTTCTGCACTCTCTAGCATCCTCTTTCTTTCAGCTCCTCATCTTCCTCACACTCCAGCCAGCATCGTCTCTCTCATCGCGTTGCCTCTAGAGAACAGAAACGTGCTGCCTCTCTCTCTCTCTCTCTCTCTCTCTCTCTCTCTCTCTCTCTCTCTCTCGCTATCTGTTTTTTTATTCATAGGCAGGCAGGAAGGCAAGACGTTGGGAGGGACCGCAGTACGAATGCTGCTGCAGAAGAAGAAGAAGAAGCTTATGAATGACTGACGCTCTCCTGATGCACACTTCCTGTGGACGGTTTTTACATGAATGGCGTGTTCTCTCTCTCTCTCTCTCTCTCTCTCTCTCTCTCTCTCTCTCTCTCTCGCTCTCTCTCTCTCTCCACCCTGGATTAACGCAGCGGGCTCCTCTCTGCCAGCTGGCTCTCAATGAAGCAGAGAAAGATCGGCTCTTCTGATTTATCCCGCCGTTCATTCAGATCCCGGACTCACTTCTTTAGCGTCGTGGCTTTTTGAAACGACAATCCATTTTTTTTTATTCAACACGAGAAAAGAAACTAAGCGTGTCTTAGTCTTGGAGGAATTTATGATTAAATGTGATCGTTGCCTAGGGGAATTTGTGATTAGGTAGCAAGGGCTGTCATTTCGGTGATGTATTTGAATATGTAGGGGGGAACATGGAGAAGTGTTGTATAAAGAAGGGGAAAACGTCTCTGGGTTTATGCTGTGATTGAGAGAATTTGGTAACCATGGAGAAGCAGTGATATAAGCGCTGTTTAGAATGAGGCACATCAACACGGCAGAGACTCAGACGCATTTTCATTTTAGATATTAAATATATATATGTATATATATATATATATATATATAATATGTATATAGGGTCTGCATTTTCTTCCAAAACCGAAACCAAAGTGATTTGTATATATATATATATATATATATATATATATATATATACATATATATTTTTTTCTCAATGAGAGATTTGCCCTTATCGCTTAACACGTGAGCTTCTGATGGTTTGGTTCGTCTTTATGGCACAGAATCACTAAGCTTTGCCTTTCTGTCAGGTGTCTGGAAAATTAGTCGTCATCATGGAGAGCAGCTCAACTTTGCTTCTTTGTCGTGGACATAGAACAAGACATCTCAGCACTAGCTCTATCACAATAGATGAACCCAATATTCAGTGTTGTCTATTGAAAAGCAAGGTTTTTTCTCTCTTCCTAGTCATGATATTCATTTAGGTTGATTTTTATTTATTTATTTATTTATTTATTTATTTATTTGATTGATTAATTTGTGTTCTTCCTTTGCTTGCTGTTTCAATTTTATTTATTTAAAAAAAATTAGTTCTCAGTCGTTGTTGTTGTTCTTGTTGTTGTTGTTAAGGACATTTCTGTGAGAAGATCGAGATCCAACCAGGAAGGACCTAATACCTGTTGTTGACTATTCGGTATTATCCTTCAGTAACCCTTTTCATTCTGTGTATATTTTTTTGGGTGTGAATTAAAGTAAGGCATTCCTGTGGACGGTGACAAAATATCGTCATAAGGAAATATCAGAATCGATCGGTTCTGATGTGCTGCAAGTGGGAGGTTTTTTTTTTTTTTTCATTTTTTTTCTCCTGCAACAGGAAGTGATCTGCGGCGTTGAGTGAGTCTTTTGTTGAGAAGGGTTCTCTCTCTCTCTCTCTCTCTCTCTCTCTCTCTCTCTCTCTCTCTGCGAGTGAGTCATGCGTGTGCACAGATCTGCCAGGCTGCAGAGCGAGAGAGAGACATCTCCTTCATAAAGCTCTTTTCTCCTCTATCACCCAAACGCCATCGCTGAAGAAGATCGTCAACTTACTTCCCTCTATTGTTCCGCCGTGGTGTTTTTTTCTTCTTCCTCTCATGGATTGTTTGAGTTGTGGTGTATTTCTGGCCCCTGAGGTGGCCTAGCGTGTGTTGGTTGGGGGGGTGGGGGTGTTTCGTAGCTTTTGCTTGAACAGATACTCAGCATAGTCACCGCCACCACCGCCACCACTAGCACCACCACTGGTACCATAGCTACAGCTCGGTGCTGAAAGGGAGCGAAGTAACAGGACGAATACAGGCTTACTTGTATTTTTCCATCCGGGAGGCTTTTTTTTTGGCTCGGACATGCCAGAGGAGCGGCCAGCGAGCACGGCGTCGCTTGTGCCCGTGCGCACATAGGCACACGGAGCCGGGGGCATGCTGCAGCGCGCCAAGTACAACCGCTTCCGCAATGAGTCGGTGACATCTGTCGACGAGCTGCTGCTCCACGGCCTTCCCATGAACGCCAAGGTGCCTGCTGGCGCCCCGGTGCCTGCTCCGGAGCCGCCGTACGCACCCGCTGCTGAGGCCCCGCCCCCTGAAACGGCCGAGGACTCGGGCACTGCCCTGTGCACCCTCATCAACAAGGTGTCCAGTCTTAAATTCACCAACCCCTCCGGCCTGCTGGGCATCAAAGGCCTGCCATCGGCCGTCAAGGACCTGGCTGTGTCCAAACTTCAGGGAGGAGGGGGAGCAGGAGGAGGGTCCTCGGGTAGCCCGGCATCTTCCTCCAGCCTCTCGGCGGCCACTGGGGGCATCTCGTGCGCTTCTGCCACCTCTGGCCACCACGAGCCAGGCTCCATGAGCACCGGGAAGAAGGGAAGGATGGAGGAGGCGCAGCCTGGCGCAGAGGACTGGCATGCAGGTGGTGTGGGTGGCACTGGTGGAGAATGCGCAGGCCTGGTGAATAAACCCTCAAGAGGATGGCTGCACTCCAGCGACAAGATCGCCGGACCTGGAGTGACGTACGTTGTAAAGGTATGGCCTCTCTATTCTTTTTCATCTTTCATTCTTCAAGACATTCCTAACACTCCTGGGTTTTTTTTTTTTTTGGGTCGTTTCTTTATATCTGTCCATCTCTTTTTTAACCTCTTTTGAGCTTCTGAAAAAAAGGAGAGCAAACAGCTACAGCTGTGCTCGTTTCTTTGCAGTCGTAGAAAGAGAAGCAATGGCGAGGGATGAAAACAGGCTTTAAATAACACCGACTCGGTCAGGGAGGCAAAAAAACAAGCAGTGATGGCAGGATGCTTAACATGGCTATGGTTTGTATGCAGTTTAGCATTGTGTTCATTTTTATATCCCTTATACTCCGTGCTCAGAGACAAATATGAAGCCTTTGAGCTCAGTCGTTGCTTCACCATCTCAAACTGTCTGTCTCCCTGTACTAACAGTTTTAGCTACACTGTCTTTCTCTCTCTCTCTCTTTCTCTCTCTCTCTCTCTCTCTTTTAAAAAAAAAAAAACTTTTACTCTCTCTGTCTATCTCTCTTTTTTAAATAGTTTAATTTTTTTTTTTTTTAAATCTGCTGCATATGCACCATACAGGTTCTCTAAGTGACAGGCTATTTATTATTTTTTTTTTACCACTCCAGTCAATCTATTCAAACGAACACAGAGTTTATCTCATCAAGCAGAAGCGGGATGCAAATAGTGTAACCACGGTGACCAGAGCGAAGGCGGCAGAGCTGCTCTCCTATCGCATTCATAAAACATAAAGGTGGCCCTGGTACGAGTTTAAAGGCAAAATGATTTTGTATTGCTCATGAGGATTAAAGACTTCTGGTATAAAATTTAAGCTATAGGAATCTGAAATCTGTGTAATCTATCTAATCTATCAGAAATCTATAAGGATCTTTACTATAAGTTTAGAATCACGTCATTTTGATTATTTATTTTTTCACAGGAATGTATGCAATGCAAGCCAAGCCGGAGAACCAGTTTTGTAGAAAGAAAGGCATCAATAGACAGTGATTTAACGACATGACGATACCGTGTAATCCTACATCATCAGGCGTAAATAAATTCATGTTAAACATTTTTTAAAAATTCAAATCCTCCGATCATATTCTCGACACCGAACGTATTCCGAGCGTATTTTGAGCACAGGCAGTGCGTTTCCGGCTCCATCGCTTCATCGTGCAATGTGTCATTAGAGAGGCACTGAGGTAAAGGTGACTTCGATATCTACCGGATGATTCATGCCTCATACCCTTGTTCCTTTTTTTTTCTTTCCTTCTCAGAGTGAATCACCCGCAGCTACAGCCTCAGCACTGGAGCATTGTACGCTTAACATGCAGAGAGAGAGAGAGAGAGAGAAGGAAATAGAGGGAGAAAGAGAGCGAGAGTGAGAAATTGTGAGAGAGGGGGAGAGAGAGAGATGGAGAGAGGGGGAGAGAGAGAGAGAGAGAGGGGGAGAGAGAGAGAGATGGAGAGAGGGGGAGAGAGAGAGAGAAGGAAAGAGAAATGGAGAGAGGGGGAGTGCGAGAGAGAGTGAAGGAAATAGAGGGGGAGAGTGAGAGAGAGAGAAGGAAAGAGAGGGTAGAGAGAGCGAAGGAGAGAGCGAGAGATGGCGAGAGAGCAAGATGGAGAGAGACAGGAAGCGAGAGATGGAGAGAGAGAGAGATGGAGAAAGAGAAAGAAGGAGAGAGAGAGTGAGAGAGAGAAGTGGAGGTAGTGTACAGGAAGTAGGATCCTTTGACCTGTATGAAATGAAAGGTAAGAAATGAATGGAGGATGGAAGAGGCAGAAAGGGAACTCCAGGGCCTTTTTAATTGTGTTAATTTGCATTTATTTATTTATTTATTTATTTATTTATTTATTTATGTATGTGTAGCTTGGTATGGTTCAAATGTCCCCACATGGAGGGGAATGTCTACAATTTTGTTTTAAAGGTTAGGGTTAGATTTAGGTGTAGCATAGCGTTAATTGGGTGCATTAATGATTGTCAGTGGAAGGTCCTAACAAGGATAGTAATGCATGTGCGTGTGCCCATGCTAGGGGCCCATCACGTATTGATCTAATGACTGCCCATGTGTGTCAGCGTATGT
Source organism: Ictalurus punctatus (assembly GCF_001660625.3). Classification (NCBI taxonomy): domain Eukaryota; kingdom Metazoa; phylum Chordata; class Actinopteri; order Siluriformes; family Ictaluridae; genus Ictalurus; species Ictalurus punctatus. The sequence continues at coordinate 6,511,911 of NC_030433.2, read as the reverse complement.
ATCACGCTAAGATGCAGTAAAAGGACAACAACCGAAATGGACTGTGCTATGTTTTTCACGCACACACACACACACACACACACAGTGTAGCTTCCATATCTAAAGCCCATGTCAAGTTATTTTTTTATTATTAGCTTCAAACTAAACACCTCACACAAATGGGGGAGGTTATTACATTAAAAGTTTTCATTGTAAAAACAATAATAGACCAGTGCATCTTACGCTCTACCTAGGGTATAACATAATTATCTTGTACACTTCATGTAGTAAGTACCATTTTTTATTCAGACACAGACAGGAAATGGGTGTGGAACAAGCTATAAAGTCCATCTCTGTCTTTACATGTTTAAAAATTAGAAGGTATTCTAGATTAAAACTTCTAAAAAGTACAAGATTTAAAAAGTCACTGCTGCTCAAATACAGTCATCTCGGCCATCTTGTGTCCCTGCTTTTCAGTACCAGCATTTAGTATTCTTCCTCACTTACGTTCACATTACTCGCCTTTATATTTTTCTACTCTGATGACCTCGTCTGAATGTACACACACACACACACACACACACACACACACACAACAGTGTGAGTATTGGCTATATGAAGATATACATTTCATTAGGTCTTGATGGTAGGACAACTTTTACAATCCTTTACCTTTTCTGACCTGACTTTTCGGACACTTTTCTGTATGAATATGTAAAAAACACACCAATATGCTCCTGTGATGCTTTTGACTTATGAAGTTTCCATGAAACCAAAAAAGTAGCTTTTTTTCCCCCGTTCATTTTTTTTGTGTGCCACTAAGAAAAAAGACCCCTCTGACGAAATTACACAAGCTGACACGCCCATGTGGTTAATTTTGTGCAGGAAAATTGAGATTCTATACTGTTTACCTGTAATTAAATTGTAAATAAAATAAATGTGTAATTGACAGGGATATCCAATGGATCTTTAGTATCAAAAAGATACATCTTTTGAACATTTACAGCCAAAGACTTTAACGCTATATGGAGTAAAGATGGTCTATGATTATAGCAGTGTGATAAATTTAGGGCTGATTATAATTTGATTGACTTGATAAGATACCACGTATTATCATTATCATAATTGTTTTGACCTTAGTTTAAAAGCAACTCATTTGCTGTTCCATATAATCATCAAATGTTTAAAATCGTGGTTATTTTGAGGTTAACTAAGCCATCTTGGGAGCATTTGTGGCTTTGAAACCCTAAACCAGTGCCATCTCTGATCATTAATGGCTCAGAATGATCATCGTGGTTTCTTTTCAGTGCCTGGCATTCAAGTCGTCATTACTGTGTGAATAAAAACACACGCGGCAAAACCGCCATGCGTATGTAATTAAGGATGGATATCGCACAGATCACGCTTGTTCGTCTTACACCCCTGCAGTTTTTCTACAATTACACAATTAGTTACGTTTAATGTTGTAGAACGTCCTGGAAACAAGTCGGTGCCTGTTATCTCTTACGCTATAGCAGCTGTAGAGTTCATATACAGGTTGGTGTACTGTACAAGTCCCTGTGTATGTTGTTACTATAGCAACAATATGACACTGGAGTCTACTTGCAGTCAGAACTACTGTCAAAGCTGAATTTATTGAAAATGAATCGACACCTTCTGACCAACCAGGATGGGGCGCTTTTTTTCTTGATAGTTTCTAGTGTCTCCGTCTTTTCGACAAGCGGAAATATCCATTTGTGGTTGAACATCTAATGGACTAAGCGCTATTGGCAACGTAATTGAAGACAGGGTTTATGTTACAACTCATATCCATATCCGCAAATCTCATTCTCTGTTCTGCCAGGATCATATGTATGTATATGGAGTATTAGCATTATTATTATTATTATTATTATTATTATTATTATTATCATCCACACAAAGAGTTATCATGTTTAAGTTTGGATGTAGTGAAAACATGCAGCCGTGTTAATGACAGGTCTGGCTGAGGAGCCATTGATAAAATCGTAAGCGGAGCAGGTGAATCACTCGCTTTGTTCGGATTAGGGAAACAGAAGACAGACGATTCATTCATCCGTTCATCTGCCGATGCCGTGAGGGCTTGAGGTTAGAGCGAGACAGGTCCAGGTGAGTCACCGCTGTGTTCAGGTGAGTCATGCAGTGGTAAACTGCTGAGCATTAAAGGCAGACGCAAGGGGTGTTGATTAATTACGTAAGTGACTGTCGAGGGGAAAAAAACACTGCAGTCTTCCGTACACGATGCAGAAGCGATCTTTCAGCCTCAGTGTGGTCAATGGGGGGGGGGGGGGGGGGGGGGGGGGGGGGGGGGGGGGGGGGGGGTGTTTAGAAATGATTTAATTAGCGACACAGCTATTCAGTTGTTTTTACTTTGAGGTTTTTTGTTGTTGTTGTTTTTTTTTTTAGAATTTTTAATGTGTTATCTCTTTTGCCATTGATTGTATCATTGCTTTTTTAAATGTTGCTAATTATATATAGGTTATTAAAAAAATTTTGAATATTGTGTAAAAGTTCTTTTTTTCTGTAATTTAATTCAAAATTAGATTATTGTGAAATATCTCAACTCAAATATCTCAATCCAGTATCTCAAAATATTAGAATAAAGAATTTATAATACAGAAATGTCGACCTGAGAAGAACTCTAATCAGTGAATTAACTCAAAACACCTGCAATGGTTTCCGTTGCTCAGTGGTCCAAAGTCCTCTTTTCAGATGAAAGTAAATTTTGCATTTCATTTGGAAATCAAGGTGCCAGAGTCTGGAGGAAGAGTGGAGAGACACAGAATACAAGATGTTTGAAGTCCAGTGTGAATTTTCCACAGTCTGTGATGATTTGGGGTGCCATGTCATCTGCAGGTGTCGGTCCACTGTGTTTTCTCAAGTCGAGAGTCAATGCAGCGTCTACCAGGAGATTTTAGAGCACTTTATGCTTCCATCTGCTGACCAGCTTTATGGAGATGCTGATTTCCTTTTCCAGCAGGACTTGGCACCTGCCCACAGTGACAAAACTACTAGTAACTGGTTTGCTGACCATAGTATTACTGTGCTTGATTGGCCAGCCAACTCACCTGACCTGAACCCCATAGAGAATCTATGAGAGACACCAGACCCGACAATACAGACGAGCTGAAGCCCGCTATCAAAGCAACCTTGGCTTCCAGAACACCTCAGCAGTGCCTCAGGCTGATTGCCTCCATGCCACGCCACATTGATGCAGTAATTCCTGCAAAAGGATTAAAGCCACGACCAAGTATCAAGTGCGTAAATTAACATACTGTTCAGAAGGTCAACATTTCTGTATTATAAATTGTTTATTCTAATATTTTGAGATAATGGATTTAAATTTTATATATATATATATATATATATATATATATATATATATATATATATATATATATATATATATATAATTTTATTTGATTACTTTTTAAAATTGCTAAAAGTCAGACACATTACTGGAAATAATAACAATTGTAACTGGAAATAATATCAATTATTGTATCGTGTATTTATATTTATGGAGATAGAACTATATATATTTTTAGTTTCATTGCGCACCGGTTTTATTTATTTGTTTGTTTGTTTTGTGGTTTTGGTGCTTTGAATATTTGAGTATTTTTCTTTACGAACAATGATTTTAGCCTCGGACCGATTGCGAATTAAAACATTTTCATAGTGCTAAAATATTTTTTTTTGTTCTTCAGAACACACATTACAGAGCACCAAGAAACTTCAGGGCCTTCAGGGTTCTTTTGGGTGATTGATAATTATTCTGTATCAGTCTGTATTCATCTCAGAGGTCAGACCGAGCAAGCTGTCCGTGCCAGTTACGTAATGTTAAAGGTGCCTTTCGAGATACGTGTTATTCAACCCACAACCTCGTCTCATCATCGCAGCAGGCGCACGGCCTAATCAACTCCGATGTGCGATCTGACAAACTGTTCTCAGTGTGTAATCCGCATGTCCTTTCTCACACCGTCTCCTACACACACTCGCTTGCATTTTTCTGTGTGCGTGTGTCTTCGTGTCCATGCCAGTGCCTGTGTGTGGGTGACTTTAATTCATCCAAAACCTCCCCTACATGTGATTTTGCAGTGACACGTGAACACCACAAACATGTAAGAAGTGGGTTAACTTTTTTATTTCGAAAGATGTTTAAACCTTCAATTTACTTTCTGTCTTACTTCCTGGTTAATGTCTTTTATTTTCTGTGTGCTTTTTAGGCGTTCTTGTTTGTCCTTACACTCTTTTGTAGGATTCATGAATTTCCATCGTCCAAGTTCACTTCTAATACCGAAGAAACACAGTATGAGTGTATTAGTGTATTCTAGTACAGAATACACATGCACTAAAATAATAAAAATACCTGACAGTATGGTTGATGCATTGATGAATCGTTTATTGGGCCGTATTCAGAGTCGAGTTATGTTCACCCAGTGAGGATTTCATAATGAAATTTTCCACAAATGTAACTCTGAACTTTTTACTAAAAGTCCCGTCCACTAAACCTTTTTTTTTTTTTTTTTTTTTTTTTTTTTTTTTTTTTTTTTTTTTAGCACAATGGATCTAGTTTGAGACATTGACTAATCGGATGACTGAAATTTTTATGGATAAAATTATGTACTACACAAAGTGAGCTGCAGTCGTACCAATGAGTTCTTGGTCAGCTTATCCTTCAAAGTTTGGCCACGTTTTCTTTATCGGGGAGAGTGCATCGAATGGCCATAAACACTGCCATTATTTTATTAATTTGACACATCAAAATCGTGAATTAAAAGTGTGATTAAATAGCTTACACCTCTCACACACATTACAGTTTCGTTACTTTCATTTAGATAAGATTGACTTATTTCATACTAACAGTGCCTAATCTGGAAGTTAGCTAGCAAAAAAAAAAAAACTTCTCTTGGAAGCTTCTAGCACTAAAAGCAAACCCACAGGTTCTCTTGTTTTCCTTCATTAGCATTCTACTTCACATTTTTCCTGTTTCCTGTGTCAGTGCTGTTCCAAGTCCGTCCTGAACACACCCCCTCGATCAATGTCTGCACCTGTCCCTTGTCGCCTTATGTCTATTTTGTCCTGTTATTCTGTACATAAGAGAAAAGAATAAACAGTATATCTCTGTTTGTGTGGTCTCTCCGCTTTCTCGTTACAGTATCTGGGCTGTATAGAAGTGCTTCGGTCCATGAGATCCCTCGACTTCACCACAAGATCCCAAATAACAAGGTACGACTCCTCCATCATCAGCCCATGACCATCTCACTCACTCCGTATCTAACGCACTCTTACTCATAACTCGCACACCTGCAGTCCATTTACAGAACTCTGTCAACAACAAAGAACCTAAGAAAAGAAATCGTTCATTATGATTCACATATGTCAAGCGTATGAGGAAAATCAGTGTTCTGGGATGTTTTGTAGTTCGGTTTGGCAACCAAAAATTTTACACACAAATAGATTGATAAATGAGGCCCAGTATTTGCTTGACACTTGAGCACAAGGCTTACTTTAAAATCCTGTTTTGCATTGACCCCACTTCCGTCTTTACGGGAGGTAAAGGATGTGACTCCAAGTCATCCATGTGTGCATATGAGTCACTGCGTAACGTTGGTTAGGAGAATGCTGGACTTCTCCCAGCGGACACTGCTTGTTTATCAAACACCGTGTGGGGGAGAGAGAGAGAGGGAGAGAGAAGGCATGTCACATCCACTTTTCCACCTGACTTCCTGTTCCCCACTAAGCTTGCATTTACACCCACACATGCGCACATACAACACACACACACACACGTGTGTGCCATTCTCTCCATTCAGCACACTTGGAGATGAAACACTATTTATAGAGTTTCTTTAAAGCCTAAATCAAAGCCCAGAATAATAAGGAATGTGTCTCTTGTTCTGTACGATTTCAGCAGAGATTAAGGAGGAAATCGTTCCAGCGTTTCTTTCTCAGAAAAAAAAGCCGGTTTACTGTAGCCGTTTACCGCAGGGCGCAACTGTGAGCTTTATTTAGGGCAAACCAAGAATCATAGACATTGCATGGGTCAAATCTGAGGTTGACCGGTTAACGAAACAAGAATATACAAGAAACCAAGATGCCGAAAAGATGAGGAAATGAGGCACAGACACACCAGGGTATAAGCAGCCAAACTAATCAAGCACTAACACCAAACAGGTGAACACAGTAAGTAAGCAGGATCCAAAACCAACACAAAGGCACATGGCAAATTTAAACAAAAGCACATGGCGATCATCGTCACATTGAGTAAAAACCCTGAAACCCTGAAATTTGGCAAACAGTAAAACAACGAGCTAGCTAAGTATGATTTCCTCAGAGTGAAGGTCACGCTTTGATCAAGTTGTTGGATGGCTACGTGGTGTAGGAAAATGCACAAAAGTCCTGTCAGTTCAGGTTGTAATTAGATGAACGGCTGTAAAATTACTCGCCATGCTCCTGTGCCGACTTTGTACTTAAGATACAAACAAAAGCTCGGGAAAGTCGGTATTTTATAGAATGATATATTGTAGAAAATATCAGTTTCGCCATGTGAAGGGTTTTCCCAGGCCATCACACCCTTTGTAAAGGCCAATACAGATATTTACAGTATAGAGAGGAGAATCTGACTATAATTAAGAAATACCTTTTAAGAAATTACGAAATTTGTTAACATTGGTGCAACTAAACAGGGTAGAGGATAGGTTTAAATTCTTTATTTTATTATGTACATATGTATGTATATTCTCATGTAAAATGTTAGAAAGCCTTGAACTTGCCCTGACATTACACCTATTAGCTTTGTGTTTTAAGAGCTCAATCTTTATAAATTTTCCTTGTGACGTGGTAATGAACAGAGACTCGGTCACAGATGCTTCGTTGCACCATTCACAAACAGTGGTGGAGGATCTGTGGCCTCCAGATCCGCCACTTTAAAAAAACACCACCACATTTTTTACTTTATTATTTGCTATTATTGGTGTGGTCCTGAACATAAAATGTGTCGTTCCCTGGCATCACTCCTGTAATCAGCAACCTTCTATGGCTCCCCAAAAAATGGAATATGACAGCATCCATACTTGTACATCATTGTTTTTGTTAGTATTTTTTTACAAATCATTCTATTAAAGATCAGATTTTAACAGAGGCTCTGTCTCCTCTCTCTCTCCTTCTCTCTCTCTCTCTCTCTCTCTCTCTCTCTCTCTCTCTCTCTCTCTAACGTTCTCTTTCTCTCACTCTCTGTCTCTGTCTCTACCTCCAGGGAGGCCATCAGTTTGGTGTGTGAGGCAGTACCTGGCACCAAAGGAGCACTGCGCAAGAAAAAGGTAAGATGGAGAGAGAGAGAGAGAGAGAGAGAGAGAACAAATAAAGAGAACTAAATGAAGAGTGAGACAAGCAGGGATGCAGAAATAGAAACACCACAGACAGTGAGCATCCTTCTATTGTACAAATGAGCGGGGAACGGAAAGATGGTGAGAAAGCTCTGTATGTGGAGTAAAGAGAAAGAGGCAGAGTAAAATACAATGCAAGTGAAAAATAAGAAAAGGGAGAAGGGGGGGAGTCAGAGGAAGAGAGAGGGATTATAAGAGAAGGAGAGATGTGGTGCGGTTCAGTGTGTGTGTGTGTGTGTGTGTGTGTGTGTATGGGTATGGGTGTGTGTGTGGGTAGACACACAGCCCACGATACACACTGTTAGAACTGTGACTCATTTTGTGCTGAGGATCTGCAATCAGTTCAGCTAGGCTTGCTCGAGCGTGTGTGTGTTAGTCGAAAGTTTGTAATCTGAATGAACGATCTTCAAGACATTTGCATCGAAAGGCTTATGCTTTTTGGTTTCGAAGACAAATGTGAATCGTGACCTTTTCAGAGTCACCTGACTTAAATCCAGTCCAGCAGAGATGATTCAGAATGAATTGACCAGGGATTTCCTCATCCTCTGTTGAACAGAGTGATGCTAGATCATCATGTCATATTAATGTAGGAGAAGTAGCAGAGACGTCGGTGCACACGCCGTACTCGAGGTTCCAGAACGCAGTTCCAAAACAGAGACTCGGTTCGGCTATTTAGCGACCTGCGACACAACAAGGACGACAGTGGTGTTAGCATGAAAGTCGGCGCTTTGGAAGTGGACCTCTTTGAGCAGAGTGTACAGATAACGAGGCGAGAGCTGGAGAGGTTAAAGCACTAAAGTGCTGCTGCATCACTCTCTTTAGGTAGAGATGAAATAAGGGATAGATAGATAGATAGATACACCGTTGTCAATTCACAGTACAGGTACTCAGCAATGCAATACAGATAGTAGCAAATAGTAGCCTTGTACAAATTAACAAAGTGCAGGTTGAATATGTAAATATTTATACAGTAAATAAATAAATAACGAGGCTGTGGGCAGTGAATAAGTAGATAACAGTATGAATGGTAAATTACACTACGTTATAATAGAAAAACTCTAATAAGGATGAAAAAATTTAATATATGCAAGTATTAGTCATAAATGTAAGAGATATGTATATTGTATATACAACAGGACCCAGATTATCCATGGATAATATAAAATTGTAAAAATGTATATGCAGAAAATATACAGATCTATAAAGATAACCTAGGATATATACTATGAACCGCTCGGCACCACTCAGCAGGTAGTCGAGCGGCATTGTGGGTAACGTAATGAATGGAGTTTAAACTCAAATGTATAAAATAAATTGTGGACAACGTTGATAACGACGCCGTTGTTCATTATTTCGTTAAGATCAATACGCCAGTCTTCGAAGATGGATTTTAACTAATGGGTGGAAACTCAAACAATTGAAACTGCAAGATACATATATTAACAAACGCTAACCCGAGCAAATTGAAACGTTTAAAGTCCGAACGGACAGTCCCATGTGGCATTATCTTCTTGCCACAAGATCATATGTTTGTTGTGTGAAATTTCATCACACCGAGGAACGACGTTTTATTTCTGCAGAACATTTATAAAGAAATGATCAGTACTCTAATTGTCAAAGCACGCAGGTTAAAAGAATTTTTTTTTAATGTTCTCAGTGGATGAGATTATGGATATTTGGAGTAATGACAGGATGATAAACTGGATGAATGAACTGAATTACATCTCACTCTCTCCATCCTCTTCTCTTTAGCCCCCCTCCAAAGCTCTTTCTAATATTTTGGGGAAAAGTAACCTGCAGTTTGCTGGCATGAGTATCAACCTGAACATCTCGATCAGCAGCTTAAACCTAATGACCCCCGACTCCAAACAGGTACGCACCACATATTCACACTTGTCTAAATGAAACACTGAATTGTTGGGGTTTTTTTTTCACATCACTATAACACTTCCTATACTCATGAGCAACGTTGCAATGGATCATATTAAAGTTTCATTTGTAATGAAGAACACACATTAACTCTAAAGCAATTTATATCTGCAGGATATACACACATTTTTGTGTTTTATTGACAGCAAGAAGTTGCATGATGGTCTAAAAATCAATTATTCTCTTTCCTGTCTGCTCCGGTAGATAATAGCCAATCACCATATGCAGTCGATATCCTTCGCCTCCGGTGGAGATCCGGTAAGGAACTAAGACTATTAATAAATTCACTTTTCCCGTGATAATGAGCAAGTCACTCCATATTCTAACACACACCTTTAACGCACATCCATTTTGTCTGCTAGTAGAGAATCAATACGTACAGTGTTCCATTGTGTAAGTCACATTTAGTATAATGCAAATTTATTTTATGTAATGTTTGTAAATGGTATGTCTGGAACCCTAATTGGTAGATTACAGATTAGGTTTTGTCTCATTAGTGTTACCATGGCTTATATTGAGTTTTTCTGTCAAAAATTAATTGATCATATAATCACAAATTTCAATCTTGGAATTTTGTACTCTGAGACCGTCATTGTGACCCAAATTCAACACTAGGTAACACTAACTAGGAAACACTGGGTAAAACTAACTAGGTAACACTAACTAGGTAACACTAGGTAATATTAAATAGGTAACACTAGGTAACATTAACTAGGTAACAATGGGTAACACTAATTAGGTAACACTAATTAGGTAACACTAACTACGTAACACTAGGTAACATTAACTAGGTACCAATGGGTAGTACTAACTATACTAACTAGGTAACACTGTCATATTAAATAGGTAACACTAGGTAACAATAACTAGGTAACACTAGGTAACACGTAACTAGGTAACACTAACTGGGCTAGGTAACACTAACTAGGTAACAGTGGGTAAGACTAGTTGGGTAACACTAAATAGGTAACACTAGCTAGGTAAAACTAGATAACACTAGGTGACACCAACTAGGTAACAACCAGGTAACACTAACTAGGTAACAATGGGTCGCACTGACTAGGTAACACTAACTAGGTAACACCAGGTAAAACTAACTTGGTAACACTAATTAGGTAACACTAGATAACAATAACTGTAACAAACAGGCACATAAAAATTCATCTACAGTGTAGAATTTTCAGCATTTAGTGTAGAGCACAAAATATAGTATCTTATAGTCTTGCAAACACTGAGTGTGAGTGTAATGTGTCCCTTGTGGATTTTTATTTCAGTTATCAGTGGACAGAAATGGTTCATGCTAAATAAAACACATAATACATCGATGTGTAGCTATTATGATGTTAAATCAGTTAACAGCATTTAACAAGGTCGTTACAGTGAAGCGGCTTTTTTCACAAGATTGTGCGTGTCTTCTGTGCTCTGTTTAAAGGACACGACCGATTTTGTTGCTTACGTAGCAAAAGATCCAGTTAACCGCAGAGGTAAGATTTTCCCTTCACGCTTTACTAACTAATCTAAACTCTCTGACTAATCTTCTTCCTGAGAATCTGTCACACACACACACAGACTCACACTACTGTAAGTTCTTGACAATGCCTGTTGTTAAAAGGGCTACATAGATCAAATGGAATAGAACTGAATCAGTACTGAATCACAGTGTGTCCATGATAGAGATTTTTTTTTTAAAGTGCAGCAGTAAAAACCACGAGTTGTGTTTGTGCATGTGAGGGATTTGACCTCTTTACAGCCTGCATTGCTGCATTCTGAAGCAGAAGGGCATTGATTGATCCTGTGTAGCTGTATTTAGCTTTGTAGGGGGGGGGAATCAATTTATGCTGTGGCATGTCTCTTTTTTCCCCCCTTTCCTGTGCGTCTGACCTCTCGTCCGAGCTTTAAAACGATCCTCTATACTTTAGAACGCATTTCTGATGACGTCATGGGGAAAGATCCGATAATGAGTGCGGCTGGGGAATGAGTCAGCAAACTGGCTTCCGTTTTCCCTGGCTATCTGCTGATATTCAATCCTGTGTGGGTGTGTGTGTGTTTGTGTGTGTCTGTGTCTGTGAATGAGAGAGAGCACTAACCTACATTACGGTGTGTCTATATATTTACAACTATGCTTGTGTTCATAAAATTACTTTGATTGTGTGTGTGTGTGTGTTTTGCAGCATGTCATATTCTGGAATGTTCTGATGGTCTGGCCCAGGATGTGATCAGTACGATAGGGCAGGCGTTTGACCTGCGCTTCCAGCAGTACCTTCAGTGTCCGTCCAGCAAGCTGTCAGCTATACACGATAGGTAACACACACTCACTCTCTCACACACACACAGACAGACTTCAGCTCTGTATTCAAGCTTGTTACTGTGTGACTTTTGGTTTTGTAATAATATATTTATGTACTATTATTTAATTTTTGTTTTGTTTTTTAAATAGAATTTCTTCTGATTTGAAAACCTTATTTCATAAATTATGTAATTTCTTTCATTCATATTGCCATTTATACCATTTGCTGAATTATTTGCTTTTTACTCCTAAGTAAAATATTTTCCGTATGAATATTTTATTATTTTTCAAGTGTCTGCTCTTTTGCTATTAACAAAATGCTTTGTTTATATATATTTTATTAAAACATCAGCACATTCATATTCATATAGTGTTATGCATTTTTGTATGGCCATTTATATGAATATTTTATATATACATGGCAAACAAATATATTATTGTAAGCTTTTTATTGGTCATGTATTTAATGTTTTATATCATATGTTATTTTATTTTTCTATACATATTCAGATGGTTTTGTTTTAGCGTTTTATTGAATTTGTTTTACAGATCATGGCAAACTTCTTGATGCAAATCTCTCTCTCCCTGTCTCTCTATCTCTCTCTCTTTTAGGGTACTGAGTGTAGAGGAGCCTTCATGGACCGAGGAAGGAGAGGAACCTCCTGATCACTCGTATTATAACAACATCCCTGGCAAGATGCCTCCTCCTGGTGGTTTCATCGATGCACGGTTAACCAATCAGACAGCAGAGAGCAGCCAGGTCTCCTTAGCTAATCGAATCGAATCCAATGGCATGCATTAATTCACCCAGCATACGATTCATTTTGGTGTAGACCACCTTAGTAACGAAATTGTGACGATGCTTGCTTATTACTTATGAATGAGGCCGATTTTTTTATTTTCTGTTTTTTTGTTTTTTTTTGAAAAAACATGTTATTTCACATTCTGCCCGATGTTGTCCTTCATACATTGTGCAAATTGAAGGCTTTGAAAAAGGTATTAAATGTATCTATGTGGGCTATGCTCCACATTATGCAAAGGATTAAAAGAAAAAATATTAACATTATATTTTGAAAACAAACAAACAAAAAAATGCTAAAAAAGATAAACAAAAGCACAAGCTAAGTGTTAACTGGTAAGAGGTTGAATGTTGTGCAGTAACACACACATTCACTCATTTGAACACAGTAACATGTTTCTTTATTCTGTAAATATATGACTCTTCTTACATTTCTGTACAATGACATGTTATAACCGCATTACAGTTGCTGCTCTCACAAACACACAATTACTTTTCTTTCTAAATATCGATAAATATAGCCTCAAACAACATATTTGGTCAAAATGAATATTTTAGTCACAGTTATTGGGCTTCCTTTCTATTGTGCGCTGTTTGATTGACGCATGCGTGGACTCAGGCGCATGGTGGCTTAGTGGTTAGCATGTTTGCCTCACACCTCCAGGTTCGGGGTTCGATTCCCACCGTGGCCCTGTGTGTGTGGAGTTTGCATGTTCTCCCCGTGCTGTGGGGGTTTCCTTCGGGTACTCCGGTTTCCCCAGTCCAAAGACATGCATGGTAGGCTGATTGGCATGTCCAAAGTGTCCGTAGTGTATGAACGACTAGTTGTTGCAGCCCTAAAGCAAAGTAAGCATAATATAAATGTTACCTCTGTTAATTTTACTGCAATCCTAATCGTTTGTAGATGACGACTCTGTGATGTCTGCAAATAATCACCAGACATCACCATTCATTAGGTATCTTCCCTGAATTATACAATTTCACTCTCATTCCAAATGTCATCCATTAGCCAAGACATGTGTCTGAAGTAGAGACGTGCGCAGGAGTTTTCTAATCCCTCCCGCTCCTACAGAAAGTGTGATCGATTCCACCCACTTCAGCGGTTATTATCGTTCTCAGCTCTCTGCAGTATTTTCTGAAGTGTTGATTTCTCAAAGTATGAACAAATTAGTCATTTAAACCAGTTACCGATGATGAACGAATGAATGTTGGTAAATGGGTCAATCAGAAAAATTTTTTAAATCATAATGAACTTACACCATCCTGGGCTACACGGTGAGAGCTACTAAAGCTGGTCGGATGTTATTTCATATTTCATTTGTTAGTCACGTTTTTCGCTATACGACCCCAGCATGTGTTGAGTCCCTGACATCACAGTCGAGTCCACTTGGAAACTTATTTTTAGCTTTGTCTGGAGGACAACGATAATTGATCTTGAGACACTTAGGGGAAGGAAAAAAAAACACTTTCATGGAGATGTAAGCTGCCTCGGATTGTGTGAGCACTAATCATAAAACCTGATCCCAGGTCTGTGCTCTGCTTTGTCCACTTCACGTACATCCTGTGTGTGATGATGTGATGACTCTGGCTTATGTAAGGGCTTATTTGCAGTAGATTAGTGTTGCAGCCTGGGGTTGCAGTGATGCGGAGTGGCTGTTTTATTACTGGGGATGACTCATATTCTCATTCTCTCTCTCTCTCTCTCTCTCTCTCTCTCTCTCTCTGCTGGCTCTCGTTTGTCGCAGGGGGCTGGAGTAGACCAGACGTACTATCAAGGCAGGCCTATACTTGTCCAACAAGGTGAGGAGCTTCTCCTTCATCTATCTTTGTCCTCTCACTCGCTCTCTCTCTCTCGCTCTGTTTCACAGTCTGATGGGATTTTAATTCATCCAAAAAAGGTCCATATTGTGATTAATTTAATCGGCTATTCGATCCGTTCTATATACACACTGTATGTTTTCACGTATTGACCTCTTTTTTCCTTCAGGATCTTGTGACATATACAGTTTACCTGAGGTCAAAGGTCAGAGCCCTAAGTTGGGCGAGGTCCCTACATACGTGAACACACAGCACATCGATCCACAGGTGCTGGCGGCGCTGCAGGGGGAAACTGAGGCAGCGTGTGAACCGTGTGGGGGCGCCACAGCCAAAGACAGCCCCAGGAAAGACCTCTTCGACATGAGTAAGGCTCAGAGACGTCTTTTATATGTCTTCAAAACGGACCTGCTTCGATCAGATCTGTCTGTGCGTCAAAAAAAAAATAAAAAATTCGAAGCTGTTTCATCTTAAAACTAATACACAGGACACACACCCAGGAGGTACCTGATGGGTCTGAGCAGTTACTGTTACTGCTACCACTCCAAAATGGATTATTTTTCCTCTAACAGCACTTCCTCAAGTGTTTTAGTCCTCTCACACAACAGCAATTTGCCAACACGGACAATTGTTTGTTTATTAAAGAACGAAACATCATACTTCCTATCCGTTTATAGTTACTTTTAATGTCATGGAACATCCGTGAAATAAGTTCCCTCATCTGCATCTCCTTTTTTTTTCTTCTTCTCTTTCTCCCTCTCGAAGATAATACGACAAATGAATGTCATGTGAGTGAGACACACTGCAAATCGCATATTCCTTTGTCCTGAAGACTTTCCCGGGCAGAAAACTTACTGACTAAAAGCGCCGGAGACTCCTTTAATAAATGTGCACTCATTCACCATGTTATTTTATTTATTTTTGTTCTAATATGAAGCCAGGACGCAACATTATAGGTTTCAAATGAAGAATTTGTTTTGTGTTACAGGATATTTTTTATTATTAGTTAGAAACATATACCGAAATATCGCAATACTAAAATACAGTTTAAAAAAAAAAGAAAGAAATTATATATATATATATATATATATATATATATATATATATATATATATATATATATATATATATATATATATATACACACACACACACACACACACACACACACACACACACACACACACACACACACACACACATACATACAGTGCATCCGGAAAGTATTCTCAGCGCTTCACTTTTTCCACATTTTGTTACATTGCAGCCTTAATCCAAAATGGATTAAATTCATTATTTTCCTCAAAATTCTACAAACAATACCCCATAATGACAACGTGAAAGAAGTTTGAAATCTTTGCAAATTTATTAAAAATAAAAAACAAAAAAAGCACATGTACATAAGTTCACAGCCTTTGCTCAATAATTTGTTGAAGCACCTTTGGCACCAAATATTTCTGTACCCTTCCCCAGATCTGTGCCTTGATACAATCCTGTCTCGGAGGTCTACAGACAATTCCTTGGACTTCACGGCTTGGTTTGTGCTCTGACATGCATTGTTAACTGTGGGACCTTATATAGACAGGTGTGTGCCTTTCCAAATCAACTGGATTTACCACAGGTGGATTCCAGTCAAGTTGTAGAAACATCTCAAGGATGACCAGTGGAAACAGGATGCACCTGAGCTCAATTTTGAGTATCATGGCAAAGGCTGTGAATACTTATGTAAAGTGCTTGTTTTTTTTTTATTTTTTATTTTAAATAAATTTGCAAAGATTTCAAACAAACTTCTTTCACGTTGTCATTATGGAGTATTGTTTGTGTGTGTATGTATGTATGTATATATATATATATATATATATATATATATATATATATATATATATATATATATATATATATATATATATATATATATATATACACATAATTTTAATAAAGAAAATAAGGAACGAAATAGAAAAGGTGATTCTAAGGTTTAACCGTGTTGTGTATTCTCAGAAGCCGAGATTTATCGGTTTTCATCGCTCTTCTGTCCACACAGAGCCGTTTGAAGAAGCGATCGTGACCCGGTCCCCGTCGTCGTCAGTGTCCATGTTGAATAAGGCGTCGTCGGTGGATAACTGCAGCCCGGTGCTGACACGCTCGGCCCTGCGCTCCCTCCCCGAGCTCGAGCAGCAGAGCTGGTACCACGGAGAGATGAGCCGCCACAACGCCGAGAAACTCCTGCGCAATGATGGAGACTTCCTGGTGCGCAAAAGCACTACCAACCCGGGCTCGTACGTGCTGACAGGCATGCACAACGGCCTCGCCAAACATCTGCTCCTCGTCGATCCAGAGGGCACGGTGAGCATCAAAGACACTTAAAAAGTTTTTTTTTTCCTCCTTAAAATATTCATTTTATATGATATAAATTAAGCATCAATTTTCAGCTTTAGTATTGTTCCACAAAGGAATGTCTGAAACTTTTTACTGGTCACAAATGACTCTTTATCTTCAAAAGGTACGAACTAAAGATCACATATTCGAAAGCATCAGCCACCTGATCGGCCATCACCGCGACAACAACCTGCCGATCGTCTCGGCGGGAAGCGAACTGTGCCTGAAGCAGCCCGTCGAAAGAAAACAGTGATGACGTCCCTGCGTAAAAAAGTAAATAAATAGCCAACAAACCGCACAGGGGGGAAACGGGGATCGACCCTGAAACCTGATACTTGAAGACGAACACGAATAACCGGCGCGCGAAGACGACGGTCGACGTAGTCGGTTTTGCAGCGACGCCCGCGTCCGATCGCTTTCGGACCACGTGAAAGAGATCCGCGCGTATCAAGACCACGCCCGATTTATAGAACTGTTCTAATTATTTTGTTGTGATGACTGAAATTCTATATTTTTTGAGAAGACACGGGTATCATTTGGGCTTATCGGTGTTTTAAACTCAAAAGGCAGAATATTTGGAAGACTACGAACTCTACGGGAGATGAGATTTAAAAAAAAAAAAAGAAAGAAAAGAAAGTATTTTAGAATAAGCGAAAAAAAGTTTTAGTTTTATCTATCAAGCACAACCGGATTTACACGTTCGTCGGTAAGAGTTAGACGAGATACAAATATTTGAGGAAAAAAAACAAAGTTGTTTATATCGAACTATTTTAGAAACCGTTCTTTAACTCGCAGCTAGTGCCAGTGGCAGGTCGTTTGATCCCATCAAATCAATGATGGGTCTGCTTTTATGGAGGAAAATATCAGTGTATTCGCTTAAACCGTAGACACACACTTGCACACACACTTGCGCACACACACGCACACACACACACACACACACACACACACACACACACACACAGCTTTAAAGTACTGACACTTTTCTATGGTGTTGAATCCTGTGGCAGCGCACTCGCATGACTTGGAAAACAAAAAAAGAAAAAAAAAGAAAAACGTTAATTGTTCTCGTGGTCATCGTTTGTAGCCCTCAAAGCCCACTGACAGGTGCTTGTGTATGCTGACGATGTACAATATTTATGCTTTTATTCCGAATATTAATGATTGAATTTGGTTCCTTCTTTAAACTTGTAAAAAAAAAAAAAGGTGTGTAGTTCATTATGTTCAGGACTTCTTTTATACCATGGATGTTTCTATGATTTTACAGCTTTTCATTTTACGGCTTAATTGTGGGCTTTAAACACACACACATACACACAGAATAGGTATCATTTTCAATTATATAATGGATAGCACAAACAATGCGTAAATCCAGATTTATTAAGATAATTAGTGCGCATTAACATTGTTAGCAATTTTTGTAACATGATCAATGATTGGGTAATTCATTTGTCAGCATCCAATCACAGATTATGTATGGATTATTTATTTTTTCGTTTGTATGTTTATTTATTTAAAAAATTTTAAGCAAGCTAAAAAAAAAAAAAAAACCCTCATGTGCATGCAAATGGCTTTAGTGAATCAGGCGCTTAGAGTGTCCTTCGCCAACAGAGTTTTATGCACCAACACCGGACTTTTAAAATTTTCTTTTTATTTTCCATAAGTGTGTGTCGTCATTTTGAAGGGAAAACTAACCACAACACTCGACAAGTCTTTCCAAAGTAACTCGCACACAAACGCACGTCACAAAAGCACCCCGGTTTCAGTTGTGCATTATCGCTAACAAGATGGCCGCCGGAGAGCGTTTCACAGTATATGAAACTTATCATTCACCTATGCAAGTACACTTGTAAGTTCATTATGTGTGTGTGTGTGTGTGTGTGTGTGTGTGTGTGTGTGTATATATATATATATATATATATATATATATATATATATACACACATATATATATATATATATATATATATATATATATATACACACATATATATATATATACATATATATATATATACATATATATATGTGTATATATATATATACATATATATATATATATATACACACACACACACACACACACACACACACACACACACATACACACACACACTACCAGTCAAAAGTTTGTGGACACTGTTTGTTTCTCATGATCTTAAAAAGCTTTTGATCTGAAGGTGTGTTATTAAATGTAATGAAATTGGTGTCGTAGACAAAAATATAATCGTGCCGACGTATTCGTTTCTTTCATTAGAAAAATAACATTTTATTTACAAAAATATATTTATTTTTAAACGGATGAGCGAAATATTCCGAAAAGCAGCCGATAAGTGTCTGGTGTAGGTGGGAACTCCTTTAATACTGTTAAAAAGCATCTCCTGGGGATTCCTCAAGAAATCGGGTGAGAAAACGCCAAGAATACATTTACGGAAATTCTCTGCAAAAAGGGCGTCTACTTTGAAGATGATAAAATACTAAATTTTATCACAACAAATTTCCCATAGTTTCATTTGTGTTACTCTAGAGTTTTGATCACTTGATTATTATTCTAAAATGTGGA
The DNA here is from genome assembly GCF_001660625.3 of Ictalurus punctatus. NCBI lineage: Eukaryota > Metazoa > Chordata > Actinopteri > Siluriformes > Ictaluridae > Ictalurus > Ictalurus punctatus. The sequence goes on along the minus strand of NC_030433.2, from coordinate 6,492,754 downwards.
AAATAAAAGAAAAATAAAGAATGAGTGTGTCTAAACTTTTGACCGGTAGCATATATAAAGAGCAGATATGTAGAATGAGGAACATTAATTAATCCTGGAGACATGCTTAAAAATTTGGGTAATAATAATAATAATAATAATAATAATTTACATTTATCAATTTTACAGTTAAGATAGTAGGCTGCATTACCAAGTAGTGAATTTATTTATACTCCAGTATTAGTATTTGCATAGGCAAAAATGGTTATTTTCATATACGTTGGAGTAGATTTTAAAAAAAAGAAAGAAAAAAACCCCAGCAAGATTGTTCTTTTTGGATATTGTGATCATTTCTTAACCACACACTGGACACCTGATATCGATGTATTGATATATTTTTCACATAAAACACACAAAACACCAGTAACAATGACTGAAAGTAACTTGAGGTTTAATTTTCTGAATGTGTGGCTTCACTGTATAGAGGATGGTTTGAAAAGGTTTAAAATGATCTGTTTTCACATTTTGAATGATAAAAACAAGCGAATTTCTGGCCTCAACACCGATTTATTATTGCAGTTATTAGTCCAGCACTACGATCCACACGACACCGTAGTGTGTAAACTCGTGTACATGTAAAAGTAAAACAGTTTCAAAACCCAAACAAGTGTAAGACGGATTTATGCAGTCTCAAAAGATGTTCTACAACAACAGTAGAGCAATTGAATGTGTATAAGTAGCACAAAATGCAGACAATAAAATATACAATGTCATATCTGATGTAATGCACGAATACCGTGAGAACCATTCACGTATGTACTTTACGATCTGAATATAGCCTTTTGATACTGTTTGAACGTTTTGATACTGTTTTATTTTCATATATGCGTACACTTAATTCTTTACTCACAAATACACTACATGACCAAAAGTTTGCATACCCCTGACCATCATACCCTTATGTGCTTTTTGAACATCTCATTCCAGATTCAGTCCCTTCTTTTCTGTTATAATAAGCTCCATTCTTCTGGGAAGGCTCTCCACCAGATTTTGGAGCGTGGCTGCGGGGATTTGTGGTCATTCACACATTCCACAAGAGCATTAGTGAGGTCAGATGAGGTCAGGGGTCAGGGCTCTGTGCAGGACAGTCGAGATCTTCCAGTTGTGCTCTAAATCTATAAAGTAATACAGAAGGAAAATTTTTGGTCTTCTACATGGAGCATGGTGGATTTGATTGCATATGTAATACAATTCCATATACGCTAAAATGCTCTGAAAACCTGCACTCGTTTTTTTTTTATTAGTAAAAAAAACCTGCCATTTTGTTTCCCTTTAAATCTATTATAGTTCAGTTGTAATGTAAAAACAAACTTGTAATGAACTCATGAAAGAATCATGTTTAGGATAAAAAAAATAAAAAATTCTCTATAGTAAGACCTATAAACAATTCTACCTAACACTCCTAAGTCACTCTAAACCTTATATTTTGCTGCTTTCTTGTTACTGTGTCATAAAATATAAGAGATTATGATGTTCCAGTATGTTCATCGCAGGCCATATTTCCCAGTGGCGTGATGTGACGTGGCCCGGAGTTGATGATTATTCTATAACAGCATGCCCTGAAGATTTTTTTTATCCTCCACAGAAATTTGCCAATGTTAACTTAAAAAAAAAAAGTTATTCATTAAAGAACGACATATACTTTTTTTTTAATCCGTTTATGGTCACATTTAATTCTGTGGATTGAATAACGTTTTCACTTGTTATAGCAGCTGTAAACTGTCGTTCCATCACCAACCTCTTTTTTTTTTTTTTTTTTTTACTTTCTCTTGAATCTCGAGTGAGTTTTCTCCAAACCAATGTTTACAGAATTACGGGGGGTATTTGCTGATTTCTTTGCCACAATATACAGCATTATGAAAGATCAACATCAGAGATGGTTTTCTTAATCACGCCCAATTTTTTACACACTGGTGTGTTTATGCATGTTCTTATAAACCATGAAGAGGGTGTGCTGTTATAGGAAAATAATCAACAATGGAGAGGTGTGATGGTGTGTCTTGAGTGGAGTGGTGGGGGGATCTTCAATTTCAAGATTATAACACAAGTTCAGTTGCTTTTATTAGGTTCTACAAGAACGTTCAGCAACCTGAAAGAATTTAATGTTTAGGTCCAGCAGAGGGAGCCAACTCCGTGTGTTGGGTTGAGTGGAGTATTATGGATATAATATACTGTGGTGTGTGTGTGTGTGTGTGTGTGTGTGTGTGTGTGTGTGTGTGTGTGTGTGTGTGTGTGTGTGTGTGTGTGTGATGGTTGAGACCTCTGGGATATTCCATTTGAAGGAGACACAACACGCTGGGACAAGTTCACTAAATTTATTTACCATGATGCAATCAGAACTCTACAGCTTAGTGTTTTATAAAGTTTGAGAATATCATTTTCAGAAGTCCTTTCGATACCTAACATCCGAAAATAACATGTAAACATAAAGACACATAGTTGTAACAGAAGCATCGTACTCACATCAAACAGCAATATTAATACACTAATCATGATCAGAAATGATTTGTTCTTCCGAGTGACTGAAATCACGAACGGAACATCTCAGCTCGGTTTGGTGAAAAACGTGCAAAAGATTAAACACTTTGTGGCATTCTGTTATAGGAAGGTAATCAGTGATGGAGGTGGATTTAAGTTAATTGTTTTATTCCTTTTATACCACAGCAATTTGTCAGTGATTTCAATTTGTTATTAATTTAAAAACTGTTACGTCAAACTTTTTACTTGTTTATAGTGACGTTTAAAGTTCATTTGCAAAACAGTTGCTCGCTCTCTTTCTCTTTTTTTTTTGGAAAATGAATAAGACAAAAATGTATCTCGTCTTGTTACAGAGAATTTGCAAATTCCTCCATCCTGAAGATTTTCCCATGTCTGAAAACATAAAGTTGCAGGCTTTACTTCCAACTGTTACAAAACACTGACACTGGAGACTCCTTCGAAAACTGCTACATAAACAGAAAACTTGTGATTATACACTTTTTACATTTTTAAAAAACCTGTTGTTAATATAGAAATGATAACATACTGAAACGAGTGGAGAATCGGGCGTTCATCATCACTGTGGTACATGTAGAATTAATTGCTTTGAAATGTGAAGCCGAGTCTAAGGTAAGTACAGTTTGAATTATCTGACATCAAAAGTTGCTGCTTTCTAGAGTCTACATCTGTTTCTATGGATCCATCTGTATCCGCTACATGGGTTCAGTCTGTAATGTACAACTAAGTTCATTCGGTTGTTTAGTTTGCCAAAAATATAGACCAAATGGAGCAACAAAAAAAAAGGGAAATCGAGGCAGCCATGTCTTTTTTTTTTTTCCCCACCACCATCTGGAATTCTTTGACAGCCCTCTTATGCTGAAAAAACTAATCGTGGGCAAAGAAATTACAACATGCAAGAGCAGTTTTTATAACAAGCGAAAAAAAAAAAAAAGGATGGTTAAAAGACTCGGTTGAAATTTCCATTCCAGTTTAAAATGTCATGGTGTCTCGCGCCAAATATTTCCTCAGCCTTGGCACGTGAGGTCTCAGGGTTGGTGTTTGAGTTCAGAACAGATGTGTGTTTGGATAATCTGATAGATTGTACATGGATTATAGTCACAAAAAGTTATAGATTGGCAGTTTGGTGTGCTTAACGAATACTGGTGTTTATGGTATTCATAAAGCACGGAAGAATAAGACTAGTTGACAGAATGTATGTTTTGGTGCATAGACCAGCCAGGAATGAAATCCTCTGCTAGCAAGAGTAATCCTCTGCTGTCATTAGCTGCCTGATCAATTCAAGAGAAAAAAACCCCTCCATTTTCTGCTGGAACATCTGAAGATGAACCCAATATTCCTGGCTATACACTAGTCAGAAATGGGTCTTTGAGATTTACACCTCGTTTCAGGAGTCCGGGCTTTCTACGACGGCTGAATGACAACGTTCCCTTATTACCCCTGATCTTCAGATGGTTTCTGATTCTGTGTAGAGCTCTTACTCCTGCTGCCTTCTTCATTATCTTTGCTCCCAACAATACATGGCACCGCTAAACATCCGCACAGCAGCCCATAAAACATCCGTCGCATCTCCCTGCTCGCCAGGGTGTAGATCACCGGGTTCAAAGCCGAGTTCATTGTGGCCAGAGTAATGAACCAGTCGGCTTTCTGCAGGATAGGGCATTGCTTTGTTTTGCAGGCCACATCAGTGAGCAGGAGGACAAAGATGGGCATCCAGCATGTGATGAAGACCCCGACGACGATGATGACTGTCCGCAGCAGGGCTATGGAATGCTCGGAGTTGCTGTGCTTCATCACCTTGCGACTGCTGGACTTCACCAGGACGTAAATGCGAGCGTACAGTACAGAAATGGACAGCAGCAAGATGATGAAAATGCTGATGCAGAATGCCACGTACTTCTTTGTGTAGAGCGGTAAAATGACTGAGCAGTCTGGAAGGTTGTCCAGGCAGTTCCAGCCCACGATGGGCAGCACTCCGAGAGCCACAGCAATCAGCCAGCATGTCCCTATGAGCAGAAACACTCGGTATTTCTTAGTAGCATCATAAGGCTTCATTTTAATCATGGTGAGATGCCTTTCAATGGCAATAGCCAGTAGACTAAAGATAGATGCTCCCAGCACCACGAACACGCTCCCCTCACGGATGAACCACTCTTCTGTCGAAAGGTGCAGAGTTCGTTCCCCAGACAGTAACAGATTTACAGTGTACATCACACCGACAAGCAAGTCACACAGTGCAAGATTCCCAATGAAAAAGTACATGCGGCTGTTGAGTTTTTCTTTTTTCCATATCGCAATCAGCACTATCAAGTTTTCCAGCACTATAAAGCTGCATATAACCAGAAACACCACCTTCTCGGGACCTAAATCAACCTTATTGGTGGTGTTCCGATTGTCCAGCTTCCCTGTGTAATTGTAATGCTTGTGTATGAGTTGGTTTTCCATTGCTCCAGCAGGGGGCAGTAGAATAGAGAAAAGAAGGCACGCTTGAGACCGGGTGCTCCTGGTGAGAGAGGTTTCCAGCTGGGTTTGCAAAACGACCGAGGGACTTTGGAGATCCTAGTGCATTGCTTGGTCTTAGGAGTCTGTTAGGAGATAAGAGGTTGGTAGAATATCTTTCCCTGATTGATAGAGAAACGCTTTCTTACATAAATATGAATATAAATACATTAACAGCTACGCTAAGATCCTGAAAATGTTTAAAAATGACTCCAAAAATACTATGGTATGTACTATAAACGATATATTTTATTGGATTAAGTAGTGAATAATAAAAGAGAATAGGCAACTCTCCAAAATGATTTGAAATAGAGTTTCAAATATGCAGATTTACATCTTGCAAATAAATTCTTTTTTACTTTCTTTGTAAAATCAACAGTTCACTGAGCAGTCATCTAGAATTCAGATTCAATGTATTAATATTGCAGTTTAAAATAGTCTTCCCCATACTTACCATCTAACTTCTTATACTCCCCAAAAAAAAAAAAAAAAAGTGCCCCCGTCTTCTACATATTCCAACAGATTGTGAAGACTCTTCATCCTGCTGTGGAGTTTCCTTCAATGAACTATAAGCAGAAATTTCCTTCAATGAACTATTACACTGCAGAAATGCTGTAATGGAGTTACCAAGGTTTCCATTTACTGACAATGACATAGGATTGTGTTCATAACCTCAGCATATGTGATGCACTTTCCCTCTTCAGTCCACTTCATGCAGAAGCAATGATGAGGGTTAGAATATTACAGACATATGACCCACTAAAGAGGATGTAACTGGGAGGGACCTCAAAAAGCGAGGAGGGATCTGTGGAGGTTTGATTAGATCTGCAATTCTGTGTTTGTGTCGTTTCCCTGGGAGTTTTAAGATCCTGCTCCAGAGTCCAAACAGAATCCACAGTGAAGCATGCAACATGCTATTTGTCCTTGCTTTTTATATCCTTTGAATTATTCATATTGTTGTTGAGGGAGCATAAAATAGAGCACGATCGTTTCAGAGGACGTTTAACAAGCACGGTGGAGTGTAGGCTACAATTTGTGTGAGGTTAGACGGAGAGAAGGAGGGGTCAGTTAACCAATAATGACTTTATAAATAAGCATAGTGAAAGAAAGGATATGGCGTGAGGACATGGAAATATCTTTTTTATGTTTAAAGGTTTTTTTGTGTGGCCTTTTTAGGCATTAGCAAAGAATATTTGATCTTTTAGACCAGAACCATCCAGAGTGGAGATAGAGATGCTTTGTAGCCATTTAATTAAACAGTCACTCATGGATTTTGCGATTGCAGAAATGAACGCAAAATCAAGGAAACAGTATTCGCAGGAGTTTGGTATTTTTTTCAAAATTACCGCAGATTTGCACCAAGATGGGCCATGTGCCGTCATCACAAGGCGCATTCAGTCAAACACCCCTTCAATTCATGAGTACAGATAAACGGTCTCGCGAAATCCTGTACAGACTGACTGAAGAATAAAACACAATGGGGTGTGCAGTTGTGGAAAAATAATCAACAATGTAGTGTGTTATTCATCTTATACCACAGCAGTAAATAAACAATTACATTTTTGTTTTATTTTCAAGAGCATAATTTTTTTTATCCATTTATAGTTATGTTCAATGTTGTGGAATGTGAGTTGTTCCCTCACTTTCTTTCATCATTATTAAGACAAAAACGGAAGAGTTTCCCATGTTGGAAAACTTACTGGCTCTTACAAAGCGCTGACACTGGAGACTGGAGATTTCCATAAACGCTAAATAAATGTCTCCTTGCAGAAAACGTAATGATTATAAGTCTTTCTTTGTTAAATATCGTTATCAACATTACAGGTCTCTCTGAATGAGCTGTTACTCCAGAAACAATAACGTATTAGAATGAGCTCATCCATATAAACCTGGGATTTGAATTACAGCCGGCATTTGTCGTAGCTGCTGTTATAGAAAACAACACTTTTTAGTGTTGTTTATAGATATCAACACTTTTTGACCAATTAGAGTTTAAAAAATCAACATATATTTTTTTCCTTTTACTATTATATGACAAACCACAACACTAGCCTGAAATCAACGAATCCATCACAGGGTACAATCACTTTGGACACACCAATCAGCCTACCATGCATGTCTTTGGACTGGGGGAGGAAACAAGAGTAAACCCCCACAGCACAGGGAGAACATGTAAGCTCTGTGCGCACACACACACACAGGGCCGCAGCAGGAATCAAACCCCCAACCCTAGCACTGTGAGGCAAACATGATAACCATTAAGCCACCGTGCATCTTAATGTAGCTGATTGATTTAAATAATTGTTTGTTTTTCTAGTTCTTGTTTTGCATCACATTATTTCTTCATATTAAAAGCATATTATTATTAATCGCTACTTACATACTAGTCCAGGCTCTTGTTATCTCAAAACTGGACTACTGCAACTCACTACTCTCGGGCCTCCCGGCCAGCTCCATCAAACCCCTTCAGATGATTCATTATGCAGCAGCACGCCTCGTCTTCAACCAGCCTAAGAGAACCCATGTCACACCCCTCTTCAACTCCCTCCACTGGCTTCCTGTAGCTGCCCACATCAAATTCAAGGCCTTGATGCTCACCTACAAGACCTTGTCTGGAACAGCACCCTCCTACCATCACGTAATCTGCGATCAATCAACGACCGACGCAGTGGTGGAATGAACTTCCAACCTCAATCCGGACCGCAGAATCTCTCACCATTTTCAAAAAACACCTAAAGACCCAACTCTTCTGTGAACACCTAACCTACACATTAAGAATAATAAAATAAAAAAATGACTTGTATTGTTCTCTGCTTGATATATCGCTTTGGATAAAAGCGTCTGCTAAATGAATGAATGTAAATGTAATCGGAAATGATGATGGTGCTTGAAAGTTTGTGAACCCTTAGATCTCTAGAATTTTCTATATTTCTGTATAAATATGACCTAAAACTTCATCAGAGATCCTAAAAGTAGATAAAGAGAACCCGATTAAACAAATGAGACAAAACTATTATACTTGGTCACTTATTTATTGAGGAAAATTAACCAATATTACATATATGTGAGTGGCAAAAGTTTGTGAACATCTAGGATTAGCAGTTAATTTGAAGGTGAAATTAGATTCAGATGTTTTCAGTCAATGGGATGACAATCAGTTGTGATTGAGCATCCTGTTTTATTTAAATAATGGGGATCTATCAAAGTCTGATTGTCACAACACATGTTTGTGGAAGTGTATCATGGCATGAACAAAGGAGATTTCTGAGGACCTCAGAAAAAGAGCTATTGATGCTCATCAGGCTGGAAACTGTTAGAAAAGCATCTCTAAAGAGTTTGGACTCCACCAAGACACAGTCAGACAGATTGTGTACAAATGGAGGAAATTCAAGTCCATTGTTACCTTCCCCAAAAGTGGTCGACCAACAAAGATCACTTCAGAGGGAGGTCAGAAAGGAACCCAGGGTAACTTCTAAGCAACTAAAGGCCTCTCCCACATTGGATAATGTTAATGTTCATGAGTCCACCATCAGAACAATACTGAACAACAATGGTGTGCATGGCAGGGTTGCAAGGAGAAAGCCACTGCTCTCCAAAAATAGCATTACTGCCCAACTGCAGCTTGCAATAGACCACATGAACAAGCCAGAAGGCTATTGTAAACATGTTTTGTGGATAGATGAGCCCAAAAGAGAACAGTTTGGTTTAAATGAGAAGCATTATGTTTGGAGAAAGAAAAATACTGCATTCCAGCATAAGAACCTTATCTCATCTATAAAACATGGTGGTGGTAGTATCATGGTTTGGGCCTGTTTTGCTGCATCTGGACCAGGACAGCTTGCCATCATTGATAGGACAATGAATTCTGAATTATACCAGCGACTTCTAAAGGAAAATGTCAGGATATCTGTCCATGATCTGAATCTCAAGAGAAAGTGCGTCATGCAATAAGACAATGACCCTAAGCACACTTTGTTCATTCTAATAAAAGAATAGTTAAAGAAGAATAAAGTTAATGTTTTGGAATGGCCAAGTCAAAGTCCCGACCTTAATCCAATAGAAATGTTCTGGAAGGACCTGAAGCAAGCAGTTCATGTGAGGAAACACACCAACATCCCAAAGCTGAAACTGTTCTGAACTGAGGAATGGGCTAAAAATCCTCCAAGCCGACGTGCAGGACTGATTACCGGAAAAGTTTTGTTGCAGTTATTTCTGAACAAGGCGATCACACCAGATATTGAGTACTCTGATGTGAATTCTTTTTAAGAAGTGTTGCACCACATCGTCAGAATTATTGCGTTAATGATATGTTAAAATTGCTATCCTATAACAGCATTTCTTGAAGTGTTGAATTCTACAGCATATTCTATTTACCCTTTATACTGTACCACAGCAAGTTGCCAACACTAACCATCCGGTGAAAGTTAACACATTTAAAAAGTTAACACTATTGCACATATGAACCATTATTTCCGCAGCAACTTCTCTTTTTCTTCCTTGACATTAGACATAAGAATAAACAAAAGATGCAACAAGTCATATTACCAAACAAGTCCACTTCTCTGGTGCAGAAAACTTATAGCTTTATCTCTATAACAAACACAGACGCTGGAGACTCCTTTCAAAAATGTTAAAGTCTCTGTACAGAAAACTTTTCCATATCACAAAATAAATTCTATCCTTTATCCTGTTATTTAGATTTAGGGTGGCATAGTGGTGCAGTGAGTAGTGTTACTGCCGCTCAGCCCCCGGTTCCCCAATTCGATCCTGAGCGCTGGTTACTGTATGACTGTGACTCACTTTCTTACTGTGAAATTCTCATTTAATTTCCTGCTTAATCTGTAGTGGTCGTGTTACTATGGGGGCGAATATGTAATTTATTTACATCACAACGTTTGTCCCAGTTGCAATAAGCTACCATCATGCTGAAACCTTTGGATCTTATACGAGCATGCAGGCTATAATTTGTGTGTGAAAGCATTTGCAAGACAGACTGTGGATGATGGGACAGATATTTTAAATATATGATTACGCTATTTATAGATTATTTCCATCAGACGTCAATGACTGCACATTGTGGTTTGAACAAAGCTAACCGTTTATGCGACTGCTGACATTTGGCAAACAATCGCAGCAGGTGGCCACATATCCTGAAGGGATAATTTGGACTTGAGGTTGCAGGTTTTCTTTTGAGTATTTTGATTTAAAGGAATGTGAACATCACTTAGGTTGAATATATATGAAAAATGCTCACCTGATCATAAATATTAATGCAATCATGATAAAATGGAGCTTCTTTTCTCTCTCTCGCTCTCTTGCTCGCTCAGCTTTGCTTCAATACTTCTTAACTTCCGTGCAGTTTTGTGGTTTCACCACCTTTCTAAAAGAAGCTCAAGCTGCGTGTGAAAGCAGCATAAAGCAATGATATTTTGGCTGAATACTGTGCTCTATAGACGAGTAAACTTATATGTATGCCAAGGACCTTACAAACGAGGCCTGATGCATTGCACATATTTTTTTAGAGATTTGATTTTTAACGAAAATGAAGTGGTGCAAACTTTGACTCGGCTCTCCACACTCCCAAGCCAGCAGGGTGCCAATACTTTTATTTTGAACTGAAAATACAAATGAATTTATATTACCTGGGCAAGAAAAGTAACCAGATGAGTAATCTGCTGAACAAAGTCATGCCACTCACATCTGGTGGAAAAGTACTATAAGATTATTGCTCAAGGATATCTTTGTCTCTAATACTCTATGACGAAATACAACGTGCACACATTTCCTCTTTACCACAATCTTTGTTAATCAGCCAAGACATGGCTGGTGTCCGAAATGTGTTTCAGTTTCTCACTAGATCTAGAGTCATTCAAAATGTATGTCTAAAACCTCAGACGTTCACCTCAAATGAGTTGCTGAAGCTGCTATGTTTGTAAATTCTACAGATTTGATTATGTGCCTTCTGACACATTGGTATCTGTAGAACTGAAAAAAAAAAAAAAAAAGCAGCAAGTCGACTCCATCTTGAAGTTCGCTTTCTATTTCAACACTTTTTAGTTGGGTGTCTGTCCACACCAGCATCAGACACCATGTCCTTGAGTGCATGAGTTAAAAGCATTAGCCCATCAAGATCTGAAGAACTTTATTTTTAATGGTAACCACACTCCCATCTGGGGAAAGGCCAAAACTTTTTTCCTTGTCACCTACTGCTGCTAGACTAAACTCACTGCACCACCATTCTGTACACACAGCATAACATCTGCCTAATTTGCTGAAACAGCATGCTGAGACAGACCAACCCCCCACAACCTCAAGCCCCCCCCCCCCCCCCCCCCACAAAAAAATACATTTGATATATATATATATATATATATATATATATATATATATATATATATATATATATATATATATATATATATATATATATATATTCCCCACCTACTTTTTCTTTTTTCTTTCATGGAAAATCAATCATCCAGAGACTTTTTTTTGGAGTTTGCCTTCACTCTCTAATTCGAACCTTCCAACATCACGGGATTGCTTTTTCCTCTTCAAATGTATTTCTACTGCCACAAAAGTTCAGCACAGGCTTTAACCACTATGGCTCTGAATCTGAATCACTTTAGACTGTTCTTTACGAAGCTCTGATTAAGCAGCATTCTGTAAGTCCAGACTTAGTGGTGATTACATGCGCCAGCCCTTGAGTGAACTGAGTTCTCAGCTAAAATCGTTAGAAATTATCCAAAGAAAAGTAACTGCATGACTGGGATTTTAAAAATAGGCCTGTACACATCATTATTTGAGACTAATTATGAACTGAAGTGATGTAACCGAGGTTGAGGCACTGTAAGAGCCAGAATTCACATACCATGCTGATATTACTTGCATTTCTACTTCTGGGGTTTTCCATTGTTTCATATATATAAATTTTTTTTTTTTTTTTTTTTTTTTTTTTAAAGGCCATATCTACTTCAGGTTTATGTCCAAATATGGATACAGACAGGGGCATTTTGTTACACCACGACTGGACAGACCCTAGGAGATGTTTGACTCTCTTCGCAGGAAGCTTATTTACAAAATTCAAGAAAGAATCCAAAATATAAGGGCAAATGAAGAAGACAAAGGGGAAATCCAAAGAACTGATGAACGTAAGGGTCGAAAAACCGAAATAGCAATCACAAAATACAAGGTTCAAATGTTAAAGTTGGCAATTTTCACACTATTGAAAGAGAATTCTGTAAATTCAAGGAAGTAAGACCTCTGCTCTTTTATGGATCCACTTACACATCTTAATTGAGTTTGAAATTTCACAGTACAAACGACATATTCTTGAGAATATCAGCCAGTGAAGCAAAATATGAGGAAGAAGTGGATCAAATTTTTCAATTCTCTGCAGTAAGATGTTTCTAAGTGGAAACTTGTAGGACTTGTACCTAGGAGTCAACGAGGTAACAGTATCATAACGAATAGCATGCTGAACAAAGCAAGAAGCATTTGTCAAAGTCAGTTTTCTAAAAATCTGGACATGTCCCAAAAGTCATACTAGTTTAAGAATACACTGTTATTTTGTTACTTTATATAGTGGAGGACTAGTATTATTTTGAACAATAGTATGTGGTTTGGTATGTAGCCTGTGTCTCACTTGCTCTGTATGTCTGTTGCAGTCATGCGAGGAAGTGCATGGTGTGACATATAAAGTCTGTGATGAGCTGAAAAAAGTGAGAGAGTTTTTGTACTGTTCTAGTTACAATGTTTTTATGAATGTAGGAAGAAATTAATATGTTCTTTCTTTGTTTTCTTTCTTTGTTTCTTTTTCCCTTTCTTTATTTTTTCCTTTCTTTCTTTCAGATGGGTAATAACATCGTGCTTGACTTCAGGTTACTTGTAACAGTTGATTATTTAACACCTCTTCTAAAAGGCTTGTGTCCACTTCTAATTTTTTTCTTGAGAAAAGCATGAACTTGTGAAAGTAAGACTACAGACTTGGATAAAAGTAGTAGATATATGGGGGAAGATTGTAATAACTAGGTAAGGTGAAAGACGGAACAGAAAACCAACTCTCTGAAACAGAAACAGCACGCTGACGTTGTGGTCTGTGGTGATGTATGATGGGGGGATTTTTTATTTATTATAGTGTTATCGGCCTCTGGCCTTCAGGACACCTGCGTGCAGTACACGCTAAGTTTTCTTCAGTCAGTTGAAGAGAGAACAAACAGGTGTTAATGTCTGCACTTTGTTATTATCAGAGATACAAGTTTAAAAATTTTTTTAAATAATTTTAGATAAACAAGGATTATGTGAAATCTAGAACCTTAAAGAGTTCTTTAGTTGTGCTTCCAGGGAAATATTATATACAAGGGTCGTTTGCAGAATGGTACGCTTGAGTGTCCCCGTATAAGAAACGGTTGTAGAAATGGTTGTTTCAGAGGAAATGGGGCGGTGGTAGCTCAGTGGTTATGATGTTAGACTACTGATCAGAAGGTCATAAGTTCAAAGACTAGCACTGCCAAGCTTCCATTGTTGGATGCTTGAGCAAGACCCTTAACCCTCAAATACTCTGTTGTATAAGTGAGATAAATGTAAGTTGCTCTGGATAAGGGTGTCTGCCAAATGCCTTAAATAGTTAGAAGCTAAGACCATTTAACTAACCATGGAGCCCTTGAAATTTTTTTTTCTTATAGTGTACATGTCTAATAATCTGGCAAGCACCCTCTAAAGTCTTATTGTGGGTCCACATGTGAGCAGCGTTATATCTGAGATAGATGTTCACCACAGACGCTTCACTCACTGGATGGGGCGCAGTGTATTGCCACAAGGCCTATTGTGACCTGGCCTTTAGGTTTCTCTTACTAGTTCTGAGATCCCACCAATTGTTGGTTCAAATGGACAACATCATCAGGGTGGCATGAGATCCAGTGGCTGTCCCAGTTCCACCTGAAAACACCTCAGGTGGGACATTCCACAGTTAGGCTCTCAGAGCCATTTGTCAGGGTTGTCCTGGGCAGCATATACACTTGGAAGGGTGGCATCTACAATCTTTTTTATGTCTCAGGTAAAGGAAAGGTTTGGCAGGGCACAAACTGGGTGGAACAGGACTTGTCCTCCCCTAACCCTGATTCTTCCCGTATTGCACAGAAGAGTACTGCCTGTGATCCTGAGATCACCAGTAAGACTTTGGATTCCACTCCTGCTTTTCCTAGTGGTTGCAATACCCTGGCAACGTCCTCCTCAAGCAGATATCTTGTACCAAATGATTGGACAAATCCCGGCCAGGACAAGGCAATTCCAGACATGTCCTGTGCCTGTTTCTTGGCCCCTCAAAATAAATCAACTGTGACTAAGCAGTCTAGACATGGATCTAATGGCCTTGTACCACCTTCTTTTTCTATTTAACTTTTAAGACAAGTCAAAGGCAACAGGTTTCTGGAGACTCAGAACAATTAAAAAAAAAATGCTTTTCCAAGAATGTCAATACGAATTTATATTTAATATTTCTTTTCTCAATAATTTTGCTACCCTTTTAATAAAGCAAGTTCTTGTGACAACAAGAACAATTAAATATAAGTTCAATCATTGTTTGTAGCTTTGAATCATTTTGTATTACGTTTATTTAACGAAATCATTTTTGACAGTTCTTTCAAAGGGTACCAGTTTGAATTAAAGGAATAGATTATGGCATAGATTTGTGATTTTAAATGGGTATCAAACAATACAACGTTGTTCAACTAAAGACATTGATAGATGCGGATGTTTGTTTTTTTTTTACTATGAAATCTGTTCTTCCTTTCAAGGCAGAACTCGATTCAACTGACTCTGATTCTGCGATAGTGTTACTGATCATCTTATGTGCACTGTGTCCATGTCGTCTCAAAGACCTCAAAAGACTGCATCCATAAAATATTGAATCACCATTTTCTCACAGAAACACAGTTCTGCTAGATGATGCATTGTTCATGGGCGATTGATTTGCTGTTATTTCGGTTTAGAACAATAGATGGTGCTGAACGATCTCTCGTCTCACTCGCTGTAGGAAAGCATGATGTCAGGCCCTAATTAACTGCAAGGGAACTGTCTTCTCCACTCTACTTCTGTCAGAAACATCTAAAAAAGTTCTCATGAATGTGTCTGTAGTGTGTTTGTGGAGCATTGTGGGTATCATGCTATCAACACCTCATTGATGTCATTGTGGTCTGGTTTCCTCAGAGGATGCAGTTTAGTTGAGAAACCTTCCGTTTATCATGTGTCTTTTTTTCAGTAGAATTGCAATTTCTGGAGATTATGACTGCACACTTTTTGGGGAACTGGTAAGGGGAAATAAGAATAACAAAATAAATTACTGTGCTGCACAGTGCTGCCTTACAGCAGCCATACAAATGCCAGTAGGTGGATTGACCATACTAAATTACTCCTAGGTGTG
The DNA here is from genome assembly GCF_001660625.3 of Ictalurus punctatus. Classification (NCBI taxonomy): domain Eukaryota; kingdom Metazoa; phylum Chordata; class Actinopteri; order Siluriformes; family Ictaluridae; genus Ictalurus; species Ictalurus punctatus. Next base: position 6,477,300 of record NC_030433.2, on the reverse strand, counting down.
AAGGAGTGTGTGATTGTTTGCGCACAGTGCCCTGGCATTCCATCCTGGTTGTATTCCTGCCTTATGCCCAGTGTTCCTGGGACCAGGATAAGTGAAGATGAATGAATAAATTATTACTTAAATGCTTCATAGTTCTCCCCATAAGGTTTTATCTTGCACGTCAGTCGAATGTCATTTATATTTATTAAGCCATATACTGTATAATAGTGAAATTGTCTACAATTATACATTTCTTAGATATATGACAATAAAAGCTGTCTCAGATCTTTAAGTTAAATTTCACTGCACAGCATATGGTTGAAAAACATTCTTTTCCAGTTCCCATTGGATCTGAATGATTACAGTCCACAAAATTACAGTACAGTTTCTAAAATCAATTCAAGCTGCTGTTGGAGGTCAAAGCCAGTGAGATCTATATATGCTGAAATGAGCAGTTTGCTTTTTTTGTGTCCCTTATTTATTTATTTTTTAAATCTGTTCCACTTTGTTTTTTGTATATGTTGTTCATTATTCATGTATAGCTCCTGAGTATATTACAAGTTTTTTTTATAATATTTACATTTATACCACAGAACCATCCATCTTCTATACCGCTTATCCTTGTCACTGGGAACCTGGAGCCAATCCCAGGGAGCATCGTGCATAAGGCAGGGTACACCCTGGACAGGGTGCCAACCCATCGCAGGGCACAATAGCATACACGCTCACACACCCATTCATACACTACGGACACTTTAGACACACCAATCAGCCTACCATGCATGTCTTTGGACTGGAGGAGGAAACCGGAGTACTCGGAGGAAACCCCCGCAGCACGGGGAGAACATGCAAACTCCGCACACACAGGGTCACGGGGGGAATTGAACCCCCGACTCTGGAGGTGTGAGGAGAACATGTTTACCACTAAGCCGCCGTCTATAATAATAATAATGTAATATAAAGCTATAAAGCTATAATTAGCTTTATATTACATTACTATTACTACTATAATTCTAATCACAGCTTTATATTAATGTGCTAATGCGCTGTCAGGCTGAACCACGCTGTCATTCATTATTTTCTTGAAAGTGTTTTATTTCTTATATAATGTAATATGTGATAAAATATAGAGTGCTGCAGGACTGACGAATTTTTGTAGGCCAACCTGGAAGTTAGCATCACTTTGGTTCCCTTGACAAAAAGCCAATAGGATTTTTCCATTGCCTTTTGGATTATTGCAGAAAATAAGCTCTGTGACCAACAAAAGTTTATTATTCTTAGACATTTTGTTCATCAAGATAATCTTCACAAATGAACACAACTTTTTATGAACCCTAAAAGCAATCGGCAGAAAAAGTTAAAAGTAGGCTAGAAACGAACTACACCACGGTCGCATGATTTTAATGTCATAATCAGTAAACGTCTGCCCCACTGGAAATAAGCATCAATTATTAGTACTGTAAGTTTGGTTCACTGACTCATCTGTTTGGGGAATTTGGTCAAACCTGATGAAATATTCCTGTTCATAGTCATCCTGAAAGGGGATATTTTAAAATTAGTAGACTTTATCTCTTAGTCATTGTAGATCACTTTGAACAGTCATTTCAAAACATAAAATCACCTCTGACTCTGACTGTCTCTAGCAGATTCATTTAACGGTTGTTTACTTTATAAGTGCTATTTTTGTTCAATTTAATGCGGTAGAGCATTTAATAACATTTTCTGTAAAGCGTGTACACACAGACTTAAACCCAAGTAAAAGGTATAGTTAGCAGAAGCCCAAAACAGATCCAAGAACTGCAAGTATTATGGCAAAGGTCAAACCTGGGGGTACATTGAGCAGTGGAATGAATTCAAAGATGGTGAAGATATCTGGTCAAAGAGAGTCAAAACATGATTGCAATATAAAGATAAAAAGCAAGACTCAGACTAAACTGTGCATAAATGGGGTTGACATAACTGGTTACACTTGTTAGGGTTGTAACTCAGTGACACTATCTGTATCTGTATATGCTTAATGCTGCAAATATCCATGTCTACCTGAAGTGGGTGTGGCCTAAACCCTACAACTAACCCTTAAATATGAACCCTACCACTATTACTCCAAAAACACTGGTAAAAAAAAAAAAAACAGATTTAGAAATGTCAACACTGTCAGAATGGTGTACCTCAACCTCAACTACAGTACATCACGCCAGTTCATAATTGATCTCAACTAGAGATATTCATGGGACTTTTTCCCTCTCATGCACTTATTTTTTGTTTGTACCTGCCTACAATATTTTCTAACGAATTTTATTTGGCTTTACTTCCCGAAATATAAACAAACTAGTTGCCTAATTTAAACCACTGCAATCTGGACCAGGCAGTTACTAAGGATGAATGAACACGAGTGCACCTCCTATATCTCTGTTCAGAGCACCTTATGTGTTCATGGCAGGAAAATTAGCCGTAACGTCTGTAACTTTGTACAGAATTACCAAGTAGTTTTGTTAACTGCAGATGTTGCACCTACTAGAGGATAGGTATAAGTTATAATTAAAGCAATGTTAAAACTATGCTACTTTGATGCAACCTTTAATTTTTTTAGTCGTCCATAAACTTAAACGTAGCAGCCATTTACGTCCAACCTAGGCTTAAAAACAAATGTTAACATTCTACTGGCGGAAACTGACAAATTAGACGTGGCATTCAAAGCTGGAGGTCTTAGCCGTCACAGTTGGCAGGGAGGATAGTGGAGAAGTTCCCTCCATGGCTGGAGTCTGGGAGATCAGTGGTGGAGCCTAAACTGTGTGGTCTCTTACAGGGTGGAGATTACTGGAGGCCCCACAGACACAGAAGACGAGTTTAAATTCTAGGAAACTCCAAAACATACAATTTGATGAGCATTATAAAAATCAAGCTGAGTCAGTTTTAGAAATATTTGGCTTGCCTGAAGAAAATGAAGTAGAGTAGATACAACACGACGAGAAAGATGAGTCTAAAAGACCACTTATTCAATATAAAATGTTTATATATATATATATATATATATATATATATATATATATATATATATATATATATATATATATATATTAAATCTAAGTGTCAACTCTACAAGGATGTGCATGTCATGAATAGAGATTCTGATTCTTACATTTAAAAGCAGCATGCTGTATTCTTGAATATGGGTAATAAAATCTGCAACCTCAGGAGAATGCTTTGGATTTAATTTTAATCCCATTGGGGTAAAAGTCCATGAGATGTTGTCTGACATAAATGAAATAAAAACAAAACAAAGCAAAACAAAACAAAAAACCCTGAACAATAACCAAAAAAACTGGCGGAGCTTTGAGGTGGTGTGGGGGTTTGAGGGACCCCAGAGCTCCTCCTTGTGCAGATGTGCTGGCTGCTCCATCCAATCTGCTCTGGTTCATGGGTAACCTCCGAACCACGTGTAATTATATTGTCTACGGCTTGACATCGTCTCAACAGTGGTCGTTTATAAAAAGCTCTTTAAGGTGGAGCCGAGTCCAAATTTGCTGTGAGGGCATAAATGTTGGTTGAAAAGGAAGACATGAATTTTGACATTTTTGTAATTTAAGAATGTATTATTCATTCATTTATCTTCAGTACCTGCTTTATCCTGGTCTGAGTTGCGGGAAATCAGGAGCCTATTCCGGGAACACTTTGTGTGAGGCAGGAATACACCCTGGATGGGTCACCAGTCTATCTCAGGGCACCATGCACACACACACATTCACAACTAAGGGTAGTCCACCTACGGTCATGTTTTTGGAAGGGGAAGGGGAAACCGGAGAACCTGGAGAAACCCACATGGACACAGGGAGAACGTAGTTAGTAACCCGTGCTTAGGACCAAATCATGGACCATGGAGCTGTGAGGCAGCAATATTTCAGGCCGTGCCACCATATTGTATGCAAATAAGAACTGTCTAATAAAATCACTTCACTTTTCTTCAGCAGAAATCCCAAAGCCAGTTTGTGGATGCATAAAAATGCAAAAGTAATATCTTCCAATGCTAGCTCAGTGGAAATGTGGACTGGCTGGAGTGGACTGAAAAACTATGATGAGTGTATTATGTCAGTTATTTTCTTACAGGCAAGAACATGTTCCTGGTAAAAGAGCGTCCTCTTGTGGTAGAAATATCAGTAGCAGTATGTCTCCTTTAGACAAGTGAACATCTTTCAATTAATATTTAATACAAAAGTAATAATTTCCTTTATAATGAATGGAAACGAATGTACACCATATTTTATTTATCCACCCCCACTTGATAAATTAGCACTTAGCATTTCAGTGAACTGTGTATTATTATTATTATTATTATTATTATTATTATTATTATTATTATTACAAAGACAGTCCGTTTTATTATCTAGTTAATTTAGTATAATATATTTTAAACAGTTTTTGAAATTAAAAGTGTTGTTAAATGTTTGTATTTTAACAAGACTGTTCTGTCCTGAGTTGCATTTAAAAAGGAATCTTGAAGAAAGTCCTGTGGAGGGTGACCCCCCCCCCCCCCCCCCCTCAAGATTCTTCAAAATAAAAAGCCACATACCAAAATGTTTTCTGCGTATTCTGATTCATGATTATTTAATTATTATTCTTTTAAAATTAATTTGTAGCTTTTGTTTATAATAATTATAATCTGTTGTGTAACGCCGGGTTTTCTCTTTTGCATTAGTTCGGCTCGCTAGCAAACAGACTAGCTCACAAACTAGCATAAACTAAACCAGAAATCTAGCTAACTGTGCATTTTTCACATAATTACATGCTCCAATAAAAGCAACGAAGGTAGGGTTTAATACTGTGTTAAAATGGACACCATTCATTTTTTGGCTGTATATATATATATATATATATATATATATATATATATATATATATATATATATATATATATATATATATATATATATATATATATTTTGGTGAGATAAGATCAAAATGGCCTTTTTGCTAAGTGCTGAGCAACATTAAAATGAACACAACTCACAATTCCTCTGGCATGTGAAAGGATTTTGAGTGTCTAGTTAATAAATTATGTTTAGCTTGCTAATAAGAAAGGATCCGTTTTATTAGTTATCTAATATATACAACTGTATTACTTTTAATGTAAAGAAATGGACTGGGTCAATGGGATAAGCGAATGCGTTATTGCCCACTAGGAGGCAGCTGTCGAGCATGTGTGTGGTGTGGATGCTGCAAAGGAATCTTTACCTAGTGTCTATCACTTGTAATTGCCATTTCCACCCATGTTTACCTATTTAAATTTGACTATTACTCAGTATACTCAACATATTTAACATTTTAACATCCGATGGTCCAATAAGGTGGCTCAATAATTCTTGAATGCGTCTATCATGTGTGTCAAAGGCAAGGAAGTTCCACATAAGTTTTTTAAATTATTGAGATGTAGACTAAACCCTTTCAATTGAAGTGGAACTAAATTTTAAAATATCACAGGCCCCATGGATATTCTTCACGGATTCCTGATGGATGCCTGGACCCCTGATTTGAGAGCCACTGCTGTAAGTGAATCCTTCCCACTCGTTCATTCATTTTTTCATGTGCTGTTGCTATTTCCACCCTTTTTCTGTCAGCACAAATGTGATTATGAGTCTAACTTGCACAATATACTCAACGTTTTGAATATTTCAAGATGTCAATAAGGATGGCAGATCTCGAATTCATTTATCAAGTAAGTGTGTGAATACGTCTATCACACAAAGCACACTCGGTGTGCTTGGTTTGAAATATGAAGTGTCACTGAGTGTATCAGGATCAAGCTGTCATTTCTGAGATTGGTCTGTATAGGGAACTCCATCAAAAAATTTTTTTAAAAAATCCCTCAAGGGAATAGTAAAATCATGAAAAGTATTTTCAGTTTTATTGCGTTACTTTCTAATCGAACTCATCTGAATTTGCACTGAATATAAGCAGGTCTTTCTATTTTGCTATTCAACAAAATAATTTTTGTGGCCTGGTTTATGATTGAGTCCCAACTGATCAAAGATGAGAAGACGTCTATTATTAGTCAAGACTAACCAGACTTTTTTCTTTTTAAGTCAATATAAATACTACGATTTGTGTAAAAAAAAAGAAGAAAAAAAAGAAAAGAAAAAGCGAGAGCTGATTGTCAACTCAGAACTCACTTTGTTCTGGGTTTTTCTTCTTCTTCTTCAGAAACCATAAGGAAATATTTAAACAAGTTTGTTTTTGATCTTTTTCTGCTGTTTGATGGTGTGTGTTTTCAGCTCTGATGTTGGTGATTCATATTTGGTGTGAAAGTGATGCACTCAAAGGACGCCTACAAAGGCCAGGAAGGACTGACACACACTCCGGACACCGATACACCTGACACAAAATCATCCTCATTGACTGTCTTTTTTTTTTTTTTTTTTTTTACTCATATACAAGGCAAAAAAACTTATATATAATTTCATTAGTATAGTTTTAAACCATATACAATCATACAGTATGTAAAATTGTGTGGCAAAAGATTCAAAGGCAAAAGGAAATTTTGCAAAAAAAGAAAAAAAGAAAAGGAAAGGAAAGGTTTTTATTCATTGTTCCACATCTTGAATGAGTTCATTCATCAATTTTCTCCAGGGATGGAATTTAAATGTACAAATAAAACACACATTTATTCTGGTAACTCTGATGGAGAGCATTCTCGTATAAAGTAAAGTGCATCTCTCAAATATTGTGTCTTTTTTTTTTTTTTTACCTCTTTAAAAATGTGGCTAGTTCTTTCATAAACACATAGTGCAAGTATATTTCCATCACTCATCACCTCAGTGTTCTAGAGAATTACATATTTAACCTCTAGAGATTTAGCTGCATGTATAATTTCTTAATTATATACTGTACTGTATACCAATGCACTGTCAAATACAGAGAAATGTTTTATACGTTCATTATTGTTCAGATTTATATATATATATATATATATATATATATATATATATATATATATATATATATATATATATATATAAAATCAGGGCATTTTCACAGTGCACAAACTCAGATTAAGATGAAAATGGTTACAGTTTTGTTATAAAGGTTATGAAAGTTGACTTTACTTTGCTGTACTTTCACAGAGGAAGTGAGAAAATGAAAGGTTGTTTTTTTTTAAGTGACTTCTTTCCACTTCAAACGTATTAAATCGAGATCATTAATGAAGTAAACATCACGTAAGCACGCTTTCTGTTGTTTAAAAAAGAAAAACGCCATTTTTTTTTTGTACAGACAAACAAGGACACGAACATTTTAGTGTCTTTATAAAAACATCTTAGCAAAATATAGCCAAGGCCTATTTAAATATGCATAAATAGCTTGAAAATATTTTCTCCATAGCAATTCAAAACACAGTTGACGTACAATAGTCATTTAGCTAAAAAGAGGAACGATAATATCAAAATGATGGACACGGTCCCTGTTTGAATTTTTGTACATGACAAGCACCTGCAAGACACTTTCAAACCAGCAACTTATAGCTAGATAAAAAAGAAAAAGAAAGAAAAAGACTAAACAACGTTTTAGTTAAGCCATTTAAGAGATTTAAAGTGATTTTTAAAATGTGATTTAAAAAAAAAAGACTTTCAAGTTTGTTCTCATACAACACATCTTTGGGTGTTTTCAATGTTCAAAAGTCTAAATACTTTACAACAATTAGCAACTTCACCGTAAGATTATATAAAACATGATATAAAATATGTACAATAGTGCATACGAAGCGTTGGACACTATCAAGGGTAAACTAGATATGCCTGAAAGTAAATCCAAATAAAAAGCATATGATTTATTATTTTTTTGCACTGGTTGTCATGATAAAAATTAATGTAGACTTTTTTTAAGGTGTACAATGCAATTATCCATCATATTGAAGTACTGTAATGCTATGAATGTATCAGTTTTATCATGAAAACCTTGACTTTTTCCTGTTTGTTTTTGTGTGGGGGTTTTTGGTGTTAATTTGTGATAAAAAAAAAAAATTCTAACAGCTAAACATTTATTCACGTAATCTTTGCATAGTGGTATATGTAATCCTAGCTAGAGTAGATGACAGTTACTTTCCAGATGCACTGATAAGCCTGTAGCTTATTTCTGACAGAGGTTATGGAAGTTATTTGTCCCTTTAGATACCTGACTTACCTGTGAAACTTTGGAATGGAAAACAAAATGAATTGCACTTAACAGTCTGTGGGTAGGTTTTAGTCCCACTTTAATTTACCCTTGTTAGCAAATACTGTACAGAAGCATAAAACAACCAGAAGAATCATAAATACAAATACATATCCAAGATTTTAACAGTTATTTTGATCCTTTTAAAATCCCTGGCCTCACATTAGAAAGCTGACGATTAAACAACAACAACAAAAAAGACATCAGTTAAAATCAGCAATTTGCCAATATGATTTGAAAAAAATCTCAGAAATTCTGAAAAGCATTTTCTGCTCGAGTGCACACCCATTGCAGGGAAAGTCTCAGACTTGAGCTTGTCCGTTCGTCTCAGTCACATTAAGGAAAAAAAAAACAAAGAGTTGTGCGTGACCGAATAATTCTGAGCGGTCAGTTTGCGGCTTCAGGAACGGGTGGCGCTCGCTCCAGTCTCACGGTCCAGGGATCAGGGGTCGGGGGGTAAAAGGCTGGGTGCGGTAGAACGTCCTCCCTTGCCAGGGCAAAAGCAAACACCCCCCTCTTCCTGTCCACATCCTCTGAGATGAGCTTCCTGTCGGTCAGATTCTCTCTGCTGCTGCCACCGTCTAAATTCTGCCGTCTTTCGGGCAGTTGACTGGGCACCGGTGCTCCAAGGGATGGCAAACGCAACGTTTGGTCTCCTTGTAGTGGATGGGCATCTGGAGGGTAGAAGAAGCCGGACGAGGAGCGCCAGGCGGAGGAGGGTTTGCGCCCCCGGCGAGGGCGTGAAACTCGGCAGCTCTGACGCTTGATATGGCGGTGCAGGTGGTCAGAGCGGGTGAAGCTTTTGTAGCAGTGCTCGCACTGGTAGGGCCGCACGCCTGTATGGATACGCAGGTGGTTCTTAAGGTCATAGTTGTGCACAAATTTGGAGTTGCAGTGCAGGCACATATAAGGTCGCTCGCCTGTGTGCTTGCGCATGTGGATCTTTAGCTTGTCTTGCCTGAGAGATAAAGAAAGGAAAAAAGTTGATGGGGTGGGCTTTAGGGTTTCGACAGTTAAAGATCGCGCAGCTTTATGCAGTTTTCATGCCCCCAAAAAAAAAAATCCCCTTTAAACCTCAAGAACTATTAAAGCCAAAAGCAACTACCCATACACACGCACACTTGTGCATGCGCGTGAAACTTGCCCTACATAGGTGAAAAAAGGATGGATATGCCAGTGGGTTTTTAGAATTCGTCTTTTGTCTTCTTGTGGTACAATAAACTCATATCAACATACCGGTTTTGTTCTCTTAGGTGCTTCTTGGTCGAAACTTTTATCCTCTAGCTTTCTGTTCAGCGGTACAGTGTGTGCTAGTTAAGAAGTGAAATCTAGGTTGTATTTTATTACAGTATGGAAACCACTGTGAAGCTCTGACGGAGGCTGACCACAAAATTGCACAAACTGTTTCACAAATGCATTTGCATGACTGGGGTGATGCTCTTTGACAGACACTTGATGCTTTTGCAACTTCTTTTTATGTGACTGATTTTGTCTGGCCTAGTCAACTCCCCAACTTTCCTGTTATTCATGCCATTTCAATGTTGTTATGTTTTATGACTGTGCGACCTTCAAACGGCTTTTTGAAATCTTTGATGTACAACTAGTAAGCATGTTTTAAATGTTGTCCAGAAAAACACCTTGAAAGACTTGAGCTGAGGAAACTAAATCTTCCAGTCTTCCAGTTGTGCTGACTTGGCAGGTGGATTGTTTCGTTAGCCAACTGATAACCTTCTGTTCATCATGATTTAAAAGGCTAATATGGTCTCAGGTCAGCAGGTATGACCAGCACCTCAACTTTCACACCTAAACAGTGTGGATCTCACCCCCCTGCCAAGTGTGTGTTCTCAAGACTTGCTCTCAGTGCCCCCCTGGAGGAGGCCTTTGGCACACCGGCTCTAAAGTGCACCCACCTGGGTTCTATCTGGGTTAGACTGAATGTATGCTATGCCCAGTCTCTGTCTTACCTTGTGAAGCGGACCTCGCAGATGGTACACATGTAGGGCTTCTCGCCTGTGTGCGTCCTCATGTGCCGAGGTAGTTTGCCTGCACCCTGGATGACCTTGTTGCAGATGGGACACTGCTGTGACGCTTTGGGCTTCAGCTTCCGCTCTTCCTCTAGCTGCCACGGTGGAAACAGCGACCCTAGGTGGGATGCTGAGAGGAAAGTCAAGTAGTTTCGCAGGTCTGCTTCGTCCTTAATCTGGCCCAGGGAGGGTTCAGGAGCCGCACCGACACTTGGGCCCACAAAGTCTTTGAGGAATTCTCTGTGGAGCACAGCACTGGGGAGCTCATCTTTGATTTCCTCTTTGATGACTTCTTTCTTGATGGCGAGATCCAAGGGTCCGTTGTCCAGTGAAGCTGTTGGGTAAGGGTGAGGCGGGCACTGGCGATCAAGGAGTTGTGGGAAGCCTGGAAACTCTGTAGCCCAAATTGGAGGATAGAATCCTGGAAGAAGAGTGGTGAAGCCTGACCCTCTCTCTAGTCCTGGCATCTTTGGGTACAGCCCTTCCTGCAGCAGGGACTCGATGGAAAAGTCTTTCAGTGCTCTGCCTTCCAGTCCTTCTTGCTCTGTGGGTTTTTCCGGAGTACGTGATTGGCATCTCTGAGAGTTTGGCAAGTCTCTTTCTGAGTGTACCTTCTGTTGTGAGCTGCATGCGGGACTGTCTGCTCCTCGTTCTCTGCCAGTGATTCGGTTCTCCTGGTTTTCAGAAGCATCTGCGTGAAGAGATCTTTCACTGACATTGTCCTCGTCACGTTCCTCAACCTCACCATCTTTCGAGTCATCCTCTACCTCTTCTGCCATTTCCTCTTCTTCCTCCTCTTCCTCCTCTTCCTCCTCTTCCTCATCCTCCTCTTCATCTCCTTCTCTGCCACCTGTACCTCCCCCTCCTCCGGTGTCCAAGATCTCCAAGCATACATTAATAATGCACGGGATCTCCAATAGCCGTGCCGCACCCAGGATCTCCTTCACATTGGAGGACGTCACCGTCAGCGTCGATGTGTACGCAAACTCCAAAATGGCCGTCAGCGACTCGGGTGCTACAAAGTCCAGCTCGTAAATACCATGATGGCTGGGGTCGCCATCGCCCGTGGCCACGGTGAAGAGTTTTTTGAAGTACTGACTGCATGCAGCCAGCACAGAGCGGTGTGTGCGGTACTCCTGGTCCTTCACCACTAGGACCACATCACAGAGGAAGCCATCACGCCGCTGTTCGTTCAGACTGCACAGGATGTCGCTGCTGTGATTCGGGAAGGGGATCCCAATGAGGTCCTCCTCACTGCGTGCCATAGTTTTATATGAATCTGCAGAAACAAAAGGAAGAAGGAAAGAAGGTAGAAAAAGGGAAGAGAACGTTACATATACATAGACACCAGCTGAAGTATATGTGCATGACAGAAGATGATTGAGTAGCTCCTTTAGAGGACGCTTGAATGTCATTTTTGGAGATGTATAATGAATCCATCAAGCAAGACTTGGCAGCCTCCCCACCCATTTTAGCTTGCTACAGCTGTCTCTTCCTTATCTTCTTCTTTTGGGTTTTCATGATGACTGAAGCAAGATATACCAAAGTTTTTTCTCTCTCTCTCTCTCTCTCTCTCTCTCTCTCTCTCTCTCTCACACACACACACACACACACACACACTGTCTATGTGACATTTGGAAACAAAACACAGGAAGGCAAAGGGGGTCAGACTCTAGTTTCTAGACTAAAAGGAAAGAAGTTTGGAGGGCAAGATGGCTTTTACATCCAGCACCTCCCCCTCGACTGTTTTAAAATTCTTTAGCTTCTTTTTTAATACCTGTAAATTGGTCATGTCAACTACTTATTAGAATTACAAAAATTATACTATAATCCAAATGTTCCATAGAGATCACATCAAGAGTCACTACGAGGAGTCATACGTTCAGCAGGTTTCAGCACACGGGTGAACGGCAGCTGAATTGTACCTGTGGATTCCCTAAAATGTTTACGCTGCCTTTTACACAGAGACGTTTGGCACCATCGCCCTTCATTCACAGCTATGAATAGAGCATAATCTCAGTGCTTGTACTCCGCGTGGTCAGTGCAGACGTTTAGATGGATGCTTTGAGATTCCCAAATCCAAACCAGCCTTATTGACTGACTTTAAAGTAAATGAGCAGGGTTTTTTTTTTTGCCGGCATCCACAGGCCAACCTCTTTCTTTCTGTTCATTTTGAATCTGTTTGTTCACGATCACATCCGAGCCCTTACCAATCAAGTATTGAACATTTCTTGCACAGTTGCTAGGAGACAGTTGCTATAATTACCAGTTTATTAGACATATAGTCTAATAAAGAAGAAACAACATGTCTTTAAATAAGGAGAAGTGCTTACTGAACATGATGAGCGGGTCTGAGAGGGGGCGGGGATGCCATTTACAGAGAGGGAAGAAACGCTGCATGGCAATGAAACAAAGAACAGTATACGTCTCAGTCCATATTCTGTGCCGAGGGTTCTCAAACTTATTGCAACTGGTGACACCATTGACTACAAAATACATTCAATAGATTTATATTATGAACCTAATCCAACTATTCAAATATTAGGCTTATTATTTAAATGTGTAGAATATTCCTCTGGCTGTTTATTTGAGCCAGAGAGAAAGTTATTTGTGAGCTTTACGTTCACATAACTGATTAATCATCTCCATAAATCATCTTTATACATGGGCATAAATACTATCTATAGGCTGACTTGTTTTTGAGGTATTGATATTTGGATTAAACCGATTCTAATTCAATTGATCAGTTGAATCGGTTTAATCGAATCGATTCAATTGATTCAATCGATCAGTCGAATTATAATAGTGGGTTGTGATTTCCACTAATGTAATAAAAAAATACAACAAAAAAAAAAAAGGCTAAACTTCATGGCTATGCTTCACAGACCCACAGGCCCAGATAACCCCAGTTTGAGAACCACTCGTGAGCGGTCAGTATGATGTATAGCACTCTTGGGTATACGCAGTAATTAAGAAAAGATTTGTGTATTTATTGACGTTTTATAACGTGCCCTTGATTTGTTTCTACTTCAGACACCATCTAGAGGTGGGGCAACAAGAAGGTTCCTTCACAGAAGAACCTTTATGTCAAGTCTTCGTGTGCACTTGGCATTTTAGAGATGTATTAAAAGTGCACTTGTACTGTTTAAACGTGCAACACAGAAGGAGAGAGAAGGTGGGGGTCCGATGTCCCCAGAAGTTCCCTGACAGGTTACGTACCAAAAAAAAAAAAAAGAAGAAGAAAAGTAAAAAGACGGTGCCCCTCCCTGGAAAATCCAGCCAAGTCAAACAGGCATTTAGAGCTAAAAACAACAGTCGATCCCACCCACTCTGGGAACACGTGCAACTTCTGTAGCTGCCTAACTCTGTGCTCTTCCCCTCCCCTGTCCTCACAGATACACTCCCATAATTATAGAGTGTGTGTGTGTGTGTGTGTGTGTGTGTGTGTGTGTGTGTGTGTGTGTATGTATGTGTGTGTGTGTGTAGGATAGGAGCAGGATGTGACACATGCTCAGAGCGGGAAGGAGGGCACTGCTTTCCCACTGTAACGTCCTACATGGCTAGTCACAAGTACACACACATACACACACACACACACACACACACACACATAGCAGTGCCACTGAGTAACTGCTTGAACTCTTCAGACCTGAACAGTCTCTCAGAAAAGACATTTCTGCCTGCGCCGTGAAGCGATTTGAATGAGTTTCTTAAAAGCTTTCATGTACAATGAAGTTAATGTGTTATCACGGATGCTGCAGTAGATTTTGAATTAAAAACCAAACAAAACAACAACAAAAAACCTAGTAATAACAAATAAGATAGCACTATAGCATAAACATTACCCAGAATCTGATTTAACAGACTTAACAGTGGTAGAAAATGAACTTGTACGGCAGACGCTTTATATAACCTGAAAACAATAATAAACATGCTGTTATTTAGTTTAGGAAAATCTATAATCATTGAAACGGTGAAGATTTCCATAACGAGATGTATATTTGACGTTTATGGAATGAGTCTCCGGTGTCAGTGTGTTGTAATGGACAATAAGTTTTCTGCTAAGTCTTCAGGACAGAGGATCTCTCTGTAACACGTGTTATATTAAGAGAAGCGGGTGAGGGAACGACGAACATTTCTCGTTCATTCATTATTAACGTAAAAATTGTAACCGTTGGCAAATTGCCATGTTGCCGCATCACACCACTACATCATGAATTATTCTCTTATAACAGCACACCCCAAGATGTTTTATTCCTTACATAAACGGTATATCAGTGTCATCCTTACAAACCACACAGTCATCTTCTTTGATTCATTGCTACATGATGAGGTTAGCGGTGCTGGTATGTATATTATATGTACGAGTACGTATGTGAGTGTGTGAGCTTTTCGTCTTTATGCATCATTTAGTTTCACTTTAAGTTGAGCTTAAGCACATTTTCTTTTGAGGTTTTGGTTTTGATTGTACAGTTGGATTTCTATGAGATATGAAAAAGCTCTAGTTCTAATTCTGGAAGGATAAAACACCAAGCTTTAGTGTTTACCTCAGAAACCTAAATGTCACTTAATTGAGTAAAAACAAAAGTAACTTTGATCTTTAAAATAACACAGACTCTCCGTTACTGCTTTACTTATTGAGGACAAGGCTCACACTTTGTTGTTTGAGGTTTGAGTCACTCAATAAACACTTATTTTTCCTCTATTGTTGGTGAATTTCATATATATATATATATATATATATATATATATATATATATATATATATATATTCACACACATAGATACTGTAATAGATATGAGGTGAAACGTCGTTCATCAGCTAGGAATAAAGTTAAGACAAAACTTTGAGAAAAGTTAAAACAGTTCACATCTCTCAGACATATTTCATCATATCTCATGGAGCTGGGGACACAGAGGTGTCAACAGAGAAGAGCAGGAGAGAGACAGTGTTACAGACAGACATGGAAGATAGACAGAAAGAGAGAGAGAGCGAGAGAGAGAGAGGTTAAGAAGGAGCTGTACGTGAAGAATAGGTGGTGGTAAATTGGCTCAATCCAGTGCTGGGTTAGTGGGTCCTAAGGGAGATCATTTGAGGGCCTTTCCAAAGGCTGAGCTGGAGGGCGACCTGTAGGTTCAGGCTGTTAGCCGTTAGCACAGCCACTTATTTAACCTGTTTACACACACCGGCGCTCGTCGCGTCTTAGCAATGGCCCTGCAATAATTGAACAGATGGTTCTGAATTTGGATTTTCGGTGATGTGTCTCTCAGCCAGAGGAGACGGAAGCGCTGCGGTAATGACAGGTGTGACACGAGTAATGAGCGCCTCCGTCACGGTTCAGGATCGGCAGATGAATTTAAACTGGCCTCGTTTGGGGAAACTCTAGCTACGAACTTTGGGGGAAATGTATCGGTCATATTCTCAGCGGCGTGTCTCTCACTACAAATTGGGGTCGTGATGATTTTATGAATTGGTTATAAGGGTTACGATCTTGTATACACTCTGTGTTTGTGTAGTTTAACAGTGTTTATTTGGCTGGTGATAATTTCACACACTCAGACACGCTCGGGCGTAACGAGGGCGCAGTAAAGTGTGGGATTCGTCTTTTTAGGTCTCGTCTTTCTATTCTGGCCTGTTTATGGTGAGGCCCATAGCCCGTTTGACGCGTTCTAACAGCCAGTAATGAAGTACAAAGCCAAACACTGTGATTTCTATAACAATGCTGCCTTCGGCCATTTTGGAGTTTTTCACTCATAATTATGAATTCTTTGCTACGAATTGTAAAAATACTAAATGGATCATTCTACAGAGATGTAACCCTAAGGTTTTGGCCCAATCGCTTACCGATAACAATTTAGTTATATTTAGAAATATAAAGATTTTAAACAGACTGTCCTTTCTGTCTCCATGACATGTAAGAATCTTTCTGTGGAAGTCAGAATTATTTCTGAAGGCCTGAAGACCCCACTTAGATTCATATATATATATATATATATATATATATATATATATATATATATATATATATATATATATATATATATATATATATATATATATAATTGAAGAAATGTTCATGTACACATTTTAAGGTTGGGAACTTCTGAGAGTTTGTGAAGGCAGCATAAGAGACTGTCCATGAATGTTAACATAATAAATCACTATGGATACATAGTCATTATTAATTACTAAATGGATATATAAAAGTATATATCAGCATATTATTCAGTAATTACTCTGAATTATTCTGTAACTAGATCGAAACTAATAAAAGAAAGTGTGTAGTTATAAAAGTGCAAGTTTAAGGGGTTTGATAATGGTTGTCAATAAGGTAATGACATTATCTTAATCACATTTAATGTCCAACTAATGATTTTTATTTTTTTTTAACCAGCTAAAACGCCCCCAAAATTGTGCTGATCTAATAAGTGTCATGAACACACCTTCGTTATGACAGACATGGTTATAAAACACACAGATACTAATACACCCTGATGCCGGGTCATGTCTGCTCTAATCCTTGTGCTGTGTAAGTACACAGAGCAGAAGTGCACAAACACCATCATCAAAGGCGTGACGCGCTGTCGTACAAACAATAATTTACACCTGTTATCCGTCTCCTCGGTGAAGCACACTCCGTCCTGCCCCCTGCCCTTCTCATTCGACCGGTTTATCTCCTAAAGTTGTGAGTACAGCTCGACGACAAAATAGTGCAGCACAATTAGAGCACCAGGCCTCGTTTCAGTTCCAAGACTTGTTCTTGATGTGCAAGCATTTTAGTGTGTGTGCGTGTGTGTGTGTGAGTGTGTGAGAGACAATTTGATGAGTCCTTTTTTTCTTCAGAATATCAGTAGTCTATAGAAGTAGGACGTGGTTAAGGGAAAGCACCTGTGACACATTAGTGACACGGTGTCAAGCTCGAATCAGCGAACTGGATCCATCACATGTTTGACCCTTTGCACGGAAGCACAAAGCTTTGCACTTTTTTTTTCTTTGCAGACGGGAGGTAGCAACCCAAATAATTACATGAGTCATCAAATTACCGTGTCGCACCGATGGTCTATTGTCACTGTTCCGGGCTACACCTGATTCGTACACACACGCTCGAAGGCAATACAGGTGTTCGAAAGAAAAGAAACACGGATTACTTTTTCAAGAGATACGTTCAAAGACAGGAGCGCAAAACGGAACAGAAGGCGAAGTTTCAAACAAACAAACAAACAAACAAACAAAAAAAAAGAACAAAACACACACTCACCCTGAGCCTCCTCTGGAATGTGTGTGACTTATCCTGAGACTACGGAGTGATGTTCGTCTCTCTGTCTCTTTCTCTCTCTCTCTCTCTGTGTCTGTCTCATCTCCTGTCTTTTACGCCGCTCTCCCTGTCCATTCTCACTCATCCGCTCATCTTCCCTCCATTCACAAAAAAAAACATCCAACAGTGGCAGAAACAACGTCTCTCTCTCTCTCTCTCTCTCTTTCTCTTGCGCGCACGCACACACATGCACACTCACATGCACACACACACACACACTCAGTCACTCACGCGTGCGTGGTACTGAGAGCAAGTGGATGAGTGCGAGAGAGAAGAGAAGAGAACACAAGAGAAGAGAAGAGAAGAGGTGGACCCCACTGTACAGCGGAAAGAGAGAGAGAGAGAGAGAGAGGGAGAGAGAGAGGGAGGGAGAGAGGACTAGTGCAGGGGCAGTGTGTGATGTAGAGATGCAGCACCAGTCGTTTTTATAGCTGGGTGGGTAGCACAGAGATAATAATACCCCATCCACCTCCACAACACAAGTTAGGCCCGGTGTGTAATAAGGCCGTGGTGCAGACACCCTCTGATTTGGGGTCGGCCTAAATGAATTTTTAGTTTCCTTACAGCAGATTTGCAGCGACTGACCGAGGAACCGACGACAGCACTGGGAGGTTCAGGAGAGAGAGAGAGAGAGAGAGAGAGGAAAATGAACGAGTCTGAAGTGCCAACATTATTTGTGCATGTGCAGCACAGTCGGAGCAGAGGGAGTGAACGTTCCTGCTCCCGAGGGAATCACCATACACTATATAAGGAATAAAACACGACAAGTCTTGTCGTTCTAGGAAAAATAACCAAAGACAAGGTGGTGTGATGAGGTCTGACTCTGTAGTGTCTGATTCCTCATACCACAGCAATTTAGCAAGGGTTACTTGTTAATATTTTATTAATGAACAACGCATTTAGAGCCACATTTATTGTTACGGAAACAAGATACTAGCAGCTTCTCTCACCAGCATCTCTCTCATGAAGAAAAGACAAACTTTCTTAGACTTTCCCCTGACGGAAAACCTACCGAATGGTACGACGCACTGACACTGGAGACTCCTTACCGAACTTCTCCTTGCACAAAATCTCAGCGTATCAGTGAATTTTTCTGTAAATACTAACATCGGTTTTGGTGCAGCGTTGGTGCAGCGTTCCAGAATACAGAACTGCTATCTGAGCTGCTGCTATAGAAAATCGCTCAACACCTTCTGACCAATCAGAATTGAGATTTCAACAGCGGTATAAAATATTTATTTTCATATCACTGAAACATAAATCACGGCACTTGAGGTTGGCCAACATCTTTGTTAGCGAGCTCAAAAGTTTGTATCCCCTTTTACGTTCATTTGTTCATCTCCGGTAAGCGTTGAAGGGTCAGGGTCACTGTGGATCTGGAGACTATCCTGGGAACGCTAAGCGTGAAGCGGGAATGCATCCTGGATAACACGGCAATACATCGTAGGGCACGACACACACACACACACACACACACACACATTCATACACATGGGCAATTTAGTGCTGCCAGTTCATCTACCAGCATGATTTTAGGAGGTGGGAGGAAACCGGAGAACCCAAAGAAAACCCATATGGAAGAACATGCGAAACTCCACACCGGAAGTAAACTGATGTCAGGATCGAACTGGGCACCCTGGAGCTGAAGACTAAAGACTGAATTAGACTGAAAATGAAGTTCAACTCTGAGCAAAAACAACAATTTTCGAAGCTAAAAAAAATGGTTTATCATGATTGTAAGCCTGAATCATATATTTACGCTTTTTTTTTCCATTCTCACCTGGACGCAAACGAAAGCCACGTTCTCAGTCGTGCTTTAAAAACAGGAATAATAAAGTCATACTGCGGTGTCAATCATGCACCAGAGCTTTAAATAGCTCGAAGCCAGTGGAAAGTAATTACCCGAGTCACACAGAAGATCTGAGTAAGAACTTGTCAGAACAGAAAACATTGTCTTAATGCTTTGAGAGATAAAAGAGACAGAAAAAAAGAACGTGAGGGAGGAATGGAGTTGAGTGAATGAATGAATGAATGAAGAGTTATTGATCTCTGCATTCGCAGCGTACAAGTGTGGACGGAGACGTGAGCACACACTGCGACGCGAATATTCACACTGCACTGATGCTCGCGTTACATCTTTCACACCTCTCGTACATGACAGATAAGAGCGTCCTGTGGCTCATCTTTGACTTTTTTTATCATTATTTTTTAACGTGTTTTTAAGATAGAAATATCGTGAATGCCAGTCCTCAAATTCAAACTCAAAGAATCGTAAATAAAGA